>NW_027015378.1:0-11653 GCF_036934945.1 Oncorhynchus masou masou
TGTCATGTCTTGTTATGTCTGTTCCTGTCCTTTCTCTTCACTCTGTCTCTCTCTGCTGGTCTTTTTAGGTTACCTTCTCTGTCTCTCATTCTTCAGCTGTTCTACATCTCCCCTAACTAGCTCATTCACTCTTTCACACCTGTTCTCTCTTCCCCCTCTGATTAGGTCTCTATTTCTCTCTCTGTTCCTGCTACTTTCAGTGTCTGATTCTTGTTTGTGTTTTTGATGCCAGAAGCAAGCTGTCGTCTCGTTTGCTTCCACCTTGTCCTATCCTGTCGGAGTCTGCCTGGCAGGTGCATCCTGCACTATACTACGTTCTTTTGTTCCATTGTCAACGTTGGAAGAGGATTTATGCCATTCCTGTTTTTCATTAAAGAACTCTGTTTTCTGTTAAAACCGCTTTTGGGTCTTCACTCAAGTACATAACAGAAGAATCAGACCAAGAATGGACCCAGCGGCTCCGGACCCTTTTCACTCCGCCGTCGAGATCCAGGGAGCGATGCTAGGCAGACACGAGGAGGAATTGTCTGCTGCTCGACATGCCGTTGAGACCCTGGCCGTCCAAGTCTCCGACCTCACAAGACAGGTTCACCAACTCCACCTCGATCCACCGCCCACTTCCAGGGTTTCCGAGTCTCCGGAGCCCAGGATCAACAACCCGCCCTGTTACTCAGGGGAGCCCACTGAGTGCCGCTCATTCCTCACTCAGTGTGATGTGGTGTTCTCTCTCCAGCCCAACACTTACTCCAGGAGCGCAGCCCGCATCGCCTACGCCATTTCTCTCCTCACCGGACGGGCGCGTGAGTGGGGCACGGCAATCTGGGAGGCGAGGGCTGAGTGTATTAACCAGTTTCAGGACTTTAAGGAGGAGATGATACGGGTTTTTGACCGTTCTGTTTTTGGGGAGGAGGCTTCCAGGGCCCTGTCTTCCCTATGTCAGGGGAATCGATCCATAACGGATTATTCTATTGAGTTTCGCACTCTCGCTGCCTCTAGTGACTGGAACGAGCCGGCTTTGCTCGCTCGTTTTCTGGAGGGTCTCCTCGTCGAGGTTAAGGATGAGATCCTCTCCAGGGAGGTTCCTTCCAGTCTGGACTCCTTAATAGCTCTCGCTATTCGCATAGAGCGACGGTTTGATCTTCGCCGCCGAGCACGTGGAAAGGAGTTCGCGTTCTCCGTTGCTCCCCTCTCCACATCACTGCCACCTGCCGCATCACTGCCACCCTCCCCCGCCGGCTCGGATGCTGAGCCTATGCAGCTGGGGGTATCCGCATCTCGGCCAAGGAGAAGGAACGGAGAATCACCAATCGCCTCTGTCTCTACTGCGGCTCCGCTGGTCATTTTGTCACCTCATGTCCAGTAAAAGCCAGAGCTCATCAGTAAGAGGAGGGCTACTGGTGAGCGCAACTACTCAGGCCTCTCCTTCTGGATCACGCACTACCTTTCCGGTCCATCTCCGCTGGCCCGGTTCATCTGCTTCCTGCAGTGCCTTGATAGACTCTGGGGCGGAGGGCTGTTTTATGGACGAGACCTGGGCTCGGGAACATGACATTCCTCTCAGACAGTTAGGGGAGCCAACGGCCTTGTTCGCTTTAGATGGTAGTTCTCTCCCCAAGATTCAGCGTGAGACGCTGCCTTTAACCCTCACTGTCTCTGGTAATCATAGCGAAACCATTTCTTTTTTAATTTTTCGTTCACCTTTTACACCTGTTGTTTTGGGTCATCCCTGGCTAGTGCGCCATAACCCTTCTATTAATTGGTCTAGTAATACTATCCTATCCTGGAATGTTTCTTGTCATGTGACCTGTTTAATGTCTGCTATCCCTCCTGTTTCCTCTGTCTCTTCTTCACAGGAGGAGCCTGGCGATTTGACAGGGTGCCGGAGGAGTATCACGATCTGCGCACGGTGTTCAGTCGTTCCAAGGCCACTTCTCTCCCTCCACACCGGTCGTATGACTGTAGTATTGATCTCCTTCCGGGAACTACTCCCCCGGGGTAGATTATACTCTCTGTCGGCTCCCGAACGTAAGGCTCTCGAGGATTATTTGTCGGTTTCGCTCGACGCCGGTACCATAGTCTCCTCCTCCTCTCCCCGCCGGAGCGGGGTTTTTTTGTTCAGAAGAAGGACGGGTCCCTGCGCCCATGCGTGGATTATCGAGGGCTGAATGACATAACAGTTAAGAATCGTTATCCGCTTCCTCTTATGTCTTCAGCCTTCGAGATCCTGCAGGGAGCCAGGTTTTTCACCAAATTGGACCTTCGTAACGCCCTACCATCTCGTGCGCATCAGGGAGGGGGACGAGTGGAAGACGGCGTTTAACACTCCGTTAGGGCACTTTGAATACCGGGTTCTTCCTTTCGGCCTCGTTAACGCTCCAGCTGTCTTTCAGGCACTAGTTAACGACGTCCTGAGAGACATGCTGAACATTTTTGTTTTCGTTTACATGGACGATATCCTGATTTTTTCACCGTCTCTCTCGATTCATGTTCAGCACGTGCGACGCGTCCTCCAGCGCCTTTTGGAGAACTGTCTTTATGTGAAGGCTGAGAAGTGCACTTTTCATGCCGCCTCTGTCCCTTTTCTCGGTTCCGTTATTTCCGCTGAGGGCATTAAGATGGATCCCGCTAAGGTCCAGGCTGTCATTGATTGGCCCGTTCCTAAGTCACGCGTCGAGCTGCAGCGCTTTCTGGGCTTCGCTAATTTCTATCGTCGTTTCATCCGTAATTTCGGTCAGGTGGCAGCTCCCCTCACAGCCCTTACTTCTGTTAAGACGTGCTTTAAGTGGTCCGTTTCCGCCCAGGGAGCTTTTGATCTTCTTAAGAATCGTTTTACATCCGCACCTATTCTTGTTACACCTGACATCTCTAGTCAGTTTGTTGTTGAGGTTGACGCGTCAGAGGTGGGCGTGGGAGCCATTCTTTCTCAGCGCTCTCTCTCTGACGGCAAGGTCCATCCTTGCGCGTTTTTCTCTCATCGCTTATCGCCGTCAGAACGTAACTATGATGTTGGTAATCGCGAACTGCTCGCCATCCGCTTAGCCCTAGGCGAATGGCGACAGTGGTTGGAGGGGCGACCGTTCCTTTTGTCGTTTGGACTGACCATAGGAACCTTGAGTACATCCGTTCAGCCAAACGACTTAATGCGCGTCAGGCTCGTTGGGCTCTGTTTTTCGCTCGTTTCGAGTTTGTTATTTCTTATCGTCCGGGCTCAAAGAACACCAAGCCTGATGCTTTATCTCGTCTCTTCAGTTCTTCTGAGGTCTCCACCGACCCCGAGGGGATTCTCCCTGAAGGGCGTGTTGTCGGGTTGACTGTCTGGGGAATTGAGAGGCAGGTAAAGCAAGCACTCGCTCACACTCCGTCGCCGCGAGCTTGTCCTAGGAACCTTCTGTTCGTTCCCGTTCCTACTCGTCCGGCCGTTCTTCAGTGGGCCCACTCTGCCAAGTTAGCCGGCCACCCCGGCGTTCGGGGTACGCTCGCTTCCATTCGCCAGCGTTTCTGGTGGCCCACTCGGGAACGTGACGCGCGTCGATTTGTCGCCGCTTGTTCGGTCTGCGCGCAGACTAAATCTGGGAACTCTCCTCCTGCCGGCCGTCTCAGACCGCTTCCCATTCCCTCTCGACCGTGGTCTCACATCGCTTTAGATTTCATCACCGGACTGCCTTCATCAGCGGGGAAGACAGTTATTCTTACGGTTGTCGATAGATTCTCTAAGGCGGCTCATTTCATTCCTCTCGCTAAGCTCCCTTCTGCTAAGGAGACGGCTCAGATCATTATCGAGAATGTTTTCCGAATTCATGGCCTTCCGTCTGACGTCGTTTCCGACAGAGGCCCGCAGTTCACGTCTCAATTTTGGAGGGAGTTTTGCCGTTTGATTGGGGCTTCCGTCAGTCTCTCGTCCGGCTTTCATCCCCAGTCTAACGGTCAAGCCGAACGGGCCAATCAGACTGTTGGTCGCATTTTACGCAGTCTTTCTTTTCGTAACCCTGCGTCTTGGTCAGAACAGCTCCCCTGGGCAGAGTACGCCCACAACTCGCTTCCCTCGTCTGCTACCGGTCTATCTCCTTTTCAGAGTAGCCTCGGGTACCAGCCTCCGCTGTTCTCATCTCAGCTCGCCGAGTCCTGCGTCCCCTCCGCTCAGGCTTTTGTCCAGCGTTGCGAGCGCACCTGGAAGGGGGTCAGGTCGGCACTTTGCCGTAATAGGGCGCAGACTGTGAGGGCCGCTAATAGCGTAGGACCAAGAGTCCTAGATATTGTTGCGGTCAGAGAGTATGGCTCTCCACTCAGAACCTTCCCCTTAAGACAGCTTCTCGCAAGTTGGCCCCGCGGTTCATTGGTCCGTTCCGTATTTCCCAGGTCATTAATCCTGTCGCAGTGCGACTTCTTCTCCCGCGCTATCTTCGTCGCGTTCACCCGGTCTTCCATGTCTCCTGTGTTAAGCCCGTTCTTCGCGCCCCCGCTCGTCCCTCCCCCCATCCTTGTCGAGGGCGCACCCATCTACAGGGTTCGTAAGATTTTGGACATGCGCCCTCGGGGCCGTGGGTCATCAGTACCTAGTGGATTGGGAGGGGTACGGTCCTGAGGAGAGGAGTTGGGTTCCCTCTCGGGACGTGCTGGACCGTTCGCTGATCGATGATTTCCTCCGTTGCCGCCAGGTTTCCTCCTCGAGTGCGCCAGGAGGCGCTCGGTGAGTGGGGGGGGGTACTGTCATGTCTTGTTATGTCTGTTCCTGTCCTTTCTCTTCACTCTGTCTCTCTCTGCTGGTCTTTTTAGGTTACCTTCTCTGTCTCTCATTCTTCAGCTGTTCTACATCTCCCCTAACTAGCTCATTCACTCTTTCACACCTGTTCTCTCTTCCCCCTCTGATTAGGTCTCTATTTCTCTCTCTGTTCCTGCTACTTTCAGTGTCTGATTCTTGTTTGTGTTTTTGATGCCAGAAGCAAGCTGTCGTCTCGTTTGCTTCCACCTTGTCCTATCCTGTCGGAGTCTGCCTGGCAGGTGCATCCTGCACTATACTACGTTCTTTTTGTTCCATTGTCAACGTTGGAAGAGGATTTATGCCATTCCTGTTTTTCATTAAAGAACTCTGTTTTCTGTTAAAACCGCTTTTGGGTCTTCACTCAAGTACCTGACACCGAGTTACAGTTTTGACTTAAGTCGTCTTGAAAAGCTATGGCAAGACTTGAAAATGGCTGTCTAGTAATGATCAACAACCAATTTGACAGAGCTTGAATAATTTTACAAATAAATATCTGCAAATATTGTACAATCCAGGTGTGAAAAGCTCTTAAAGACTTACCCAGAAAGATTTACAGCTGTAATCGCTGGCAAAGGTGATTCTAACATCTATTGACTCGGGGTGTGAATACTTACGTAAATGACACATTTCTTAATTTAATTTTCAATAAATTAGCAAACATTTCTAAAAACATGTTTTCACTTTGTCATTATGGTGTACTGTAATCTATTTAATCTAAATTGAATTCAGGCTGTAACACAACTAAATGTAAAGTAAGTCCAGCAGAATGATCTGAACTGGGGTGAAAGGAGCATCTATGAACTTCTAACTCCCTCCCTCAGGTATGATTTGGGCAGAGGTAAAGGAGATCTGGTCCCAGGGAGCGGGAGAATACCTCTTAGAACCATGGAACTTCCTGGACTTCGGAATGTTGGCCATCTTCCTGGCGTCCTTCAGTTCCCGCTTCTCTGCGTATAACCACACCCACTCAGCCCAGCTATACGTCCACACACACTACACTCACCTCTCTACCCTGGACAACATCACCCTTCCACCACACGTACACTACTACACACTGGGTGAGTATACTCACACCACACCACACACATACACAGAGCTTGGACTTGAGTCAATCATTCACTTAATCAATCAACCAACCAACCAATCAATCAATCCCCCCCAGCTCGTCTATCCTGGTTGCCCTCTGACCCCCAGCTGATATCTGAGGGTCTGTATGCGGTTGCCGTGGTGCTCAGTTTCAGCCGCATCGCCTACATCCTGCCAGCCAATGAAAGCTTCGGACCACTGCAGATATCACTGGGACGCACTGTTAAAGGTACACACACACACCAAACTAACTGCTATTTATGCAGGCAGGTCCCCAGTGACACAAGTCAATATTTGACGTCCATCCATGTCTAAGGATGTCGGGAGATGGCGTGGAAAACGGCTGCTAGAGGCAACAGTGAGCGGTGTTACCTTCAAGGTTTTTGGTTTTGCTAGGGTGTTGTGGACAGGGATTGCGGATGGGCATAAGCATCTGCCTCTTATTACGAAGTTTGCAAGTTTGAGTCCAGTGATATAAAGTTGTTTTTGGTATTTTTGTTTTAAGCCTATCCCAAACCTTCTCTTACCTTAACCAACCAGAGTTAATGCCTAAGACTTTTGAGTTAATGCCTAAACTGAACTCCAACATTAAAAATGCAGATTTAATGCCTAAACTTAGCCTTAAACACTTCCAAGTGTTATTCTTGGAAAAAAAATTGAAATTTGACATTTGAGAAACGTGGACTGACGTCTAATTCTGACGTGAGACTGTGAGACCTGGTAGGTTAATGGGTTGCATGTTTCGTCACAATATTGTTTTGAAGGCTGACTCCAGACAAAATGTTCTACACAATGCCTTCTCAATTGGAGTTGATAAAGAATTAGTCTAAAGTGCATTGTAGTGGCTTGGAAAAACAATAACATTTCTACAGGAGTCAAATCATTAGTAGGAAAACCTTGTCGTCATTGTGATGTCGTCGAAATGTCTTTAGACGTAGTTTGCGTTAACTATTTAGCCAAGACTGAGGGAGAGCACAGGATTTTAGCTCGCTAACTTAAGCATTGCTAAGTACTTTTGACAAACCTTGATAGCTAATAACAACATTGCCATCTTTCTAAAATAAAATTGCCGACATCATAATGATGGCAAAGTTGTTTACTACTAATTATTTGCCTACTGTATTAACATTCACACCGGATTATCCCATATATAACCCCAACACCACAATGACCTCTCTGTTACTCTACATGATTATCCCATATATAACCCCAACACCACAATGACCTCTCTGTTACTCTACCTGATTATCTCATATATAACCCCAACACCACAATAACCTCTCTGTTACTCTACATGATTATCCCATATATAACCCCAACACCACAATAACCTCTCTGTTACTCTACATGATTATCCCATATATAACCCCAACACCACAATAACCTCTCTGTTACTCTACATGATTATCCCATATATAACCCCAACACCACAATAACCTCTCTGTTACTCTACCTGATAATCTCATCACCCAAACACAACAGTAACCACTCTGTTAACATACCTGATGATATCACTTTCTCACCCCTCCGCGTGTGTGTGTGTGTGTGTGTGTGTGTGTGTGTGTGTGTGTGTGTGTGTGTGTGTGTGTGTGTGTGTGTGTGTGTGTGTGTGTGTGTGTGTGTGTGTGTGTGTGTTGCAGACATCTTGAAGTTCATGGTGATCTTTATCCTGGTGTTCCTGGCGTTTATGATCGGAATGTTCAACCTCTACTCCTACTACCTGGGGGCCAAGCAGAACGATGCCTTTACCACGTAAAACATTCACACACACACAGTCCTACTACCTGGGGGCCAAGCAGAATGACTCCTTTATCACGCATTACATTCACACACAGTAACAACTTCCGTGCAGCCTTTAGCTCAGCAGGCTAACTCAGATGGTTTCAACCCAGTCCATTACATAGGGCTTTATTTTCATTCTATTGATATTTTATTTCCAGTGGTGCTTCAAATAACTCCACCATTCTCCCTTCTATTTCCCCTCCCCCTTCCCTCCCTCCAGTCTCGAGGAGAGCTTTAAGACTCTGTTTTGGGCGATCTTCGGCCTGTCGGAGGTGAAGTCGGTAGTCATTAACAACGATCACAAGTTCATTGAGAACATCGGCTACGTGCTGTATGGTGTTTACAATGTTACCATGGTGATCGTTCTTCTCAACATGCTGATCGCGATGATAAACAGCTCTTTCCAGGAGATAGAGGTACACACCCCACTACTGATGCTACCAGACTCTTAATATGATTGGTAAATACTGTAACATTTAAGAACTTACCCCCAATCCCCCTGTCCAAAACGTGTAAATATTGGACTATTAATTGTACCTTCCTGTATTATACTGATGTTAAAATGTTTATTCTATTCTACTGAGCCATTTACTTTGTGTTCATATTCTTATCTTTTGTTATTTCTTATTGTTGAGAAGGAACCCGGAAGTAAGCATTTCATTGGACGATGTATACCATGTGTATCCCGTACGATAAATAAAACTTGAAACGCACCCATGCAAGCACACACATACGCACACTTAAATAAATGCCTGACACACACACAGGATCGAGGCCCTGGCATTGTAAGGTCTCATCAGTCAGACTCTCCTAAACCTGTTTAATACTTCTCCTTCCTTCTCTGTTCTTCTCTCTCTCTTCTGTTCTTCTCCCTCTCTCTGTCCCCTCTTCTTTTCTCTCTCTCCTGTTCTCTCTTCTCTCTCTCTCTTTCATTCTCTTACCTTCCTTCTCGCTCTCTCCTCCTTCTCTCTTTCTCTCTCTACCTGTTTACAGGATGATGCTGATGTGGAGTGGAAGTTTGCCCGTGCCAAGCTGTGTTTTCTCCTACTTTGAGGAAGGCAGGACCCTGTCCGTCCCATTTAACCTGGTTCTAGTCCTAAAGCAGTGCTGGGCCTGGCTACTGTTGTTAGAGAGCTGTTGCCACACAGCCACACACAGCCAGCCTGACGGGGCGTAGCTCAACCAGGTACACATACAAACACACCTCTCTGTTCATCCACTGTATCAGCCTCTAGCTATGGTAGACCTTGGTCCTGTATCTGTCTCTAGTTATGAACCATGGTAGACCTTGGTCCTGTATCTGTCTCTAGTTATGAACCATGGTAGACCTTGGTCCTGTATCTGTCTGTAGTTATGGTAGACCATGGTACTGTATCTGTTTGTAGTTATGAACCATGGTAGACCTTGGTCCTGTATCAGCCTCTAGTTATGGTAGACCTTGGTCCTGTATCTGTCTCTAGTTATGAACCATGGAAGACCTTGGTCCTGTATCTGCCTCTAGTTATGGTAGACCTTGGTCCTGTATCTGTCTCTAGTTATGAACCATGGAAGACCTTGGTCCTGTATCTGCCTCTAGTTATGGTAGACCTTGGTCCTGTCTCTGTCTGTAGTTATGGTAGACCTTAGTCCTGTATCAGCCTCTAGCTATGGTAGACCTTGGTCCTGTATCTGTCTCTAGTTATGAACCATGGAAGACCTTGGTCCTGTATCTGCCTCTAGTTATGGTAGACCTTGGTCCTGTATCTGTCTGTAGTTATGGTAGACCTTAGTCCTGTATCAGCCTCTAGCTATGGTAGACCTTGGTCCTGTATCTGTCTCTAGTTATGAACCATGGTAGACCTTGGTCCTGTATCAGCCTCTAGCTATGGTAGACCTTGGTCCTGTATCTGCCTCTAGTTATGGTAGACCTTGGTCCTGTATCTGTCTCTAGATATGGTAGACTTAGGCTCTGTATCAGCCTGTAGTTATGAATCATGGTAGACGTAGGTCCTGTTTCAGCCTCTAGTTACGGTAGACCTTGGTCCTGTATCTGTCTCTAGTTATGAACCATGGTAGACCTTGGTCCTGTATCTGCCTCTAGTTATGGTAGACCTTGGTCCTGTATCTGTCTGTAGTTATGAACCATGGGAGACCTTGGTCCTGTATCTGCCTCTAGTTATGGTAGACCTTGGTCCTGTATCTGTCTCTAGTTATGAACCATGGTAGACCTTGGTCCTGTATCTGTCTCTAGTTATGGTAGACCTTGGTCCTGTATCTGCCTCTAGTTATGAACCATGGTAGACCTTGGATCTGTATCTGCCTCTAGTTATGAACCATGGTAGACCTTGGTCCTGTATCTGCCTCTAGTTATGGTAGACCTTGGTCCTGTATCTGTCTGTAGTTATGAACCATGGGAGACCTTGGTCCTGTATCTGCCTCTAGTTATGGTAGACCTTGGTCCTGTATCTGTCTGTAGTTATGGTAGACCTTGGTCCTGTATCTGCCTCTAGTTATGGTAGACCTTGGTCCTGTATCTGTCTCTAGTTATGAACCATGGGAGACCTTGGTCCTGTATCAGCCTCTAGTTATGGTAGACTTAGGCTCTTTATCAGCCTGTAGTTATGAACCATGGTAGACCTTGGTTCTGTATCTGTCTCTAGTTATGGTAGACCTTGGTCCTGTATCTGTCTCTAGCTATGGTAGACCTTGGTCCTGTATCTGTCTCTAGTTATGAACCATGGTAGGCCTTGGTCCTGTATCTGTCTCTAGTTATGAACCATGGTAGACCTTGGTCCTGTATCAGCCTCTAGCTATGGTAGACCTTGGTCCTGTATCTGTCTCTAGTTATGAACCATGGAAGACCTTGGTCCTGTATCTGCCTCTAGTTATGGTAGACCTTGGTCCTGTATCTGTCTGTAGTTATGGTAGACCTTAGTCCTGTATCAGCCTCTAGCTATGGTAGACCTTGGTCCTGTATCTGTCTCTAGTTATGAACCATGGTAGACCTTGGTCCTGTATCTGTCTCTAGTTATGAACCATGGTAGACCTTGGTCCTGTATCAGCCTCTAGCTATGGTAGACCTTGGTCCTGTATCTGCCTCTAGTTATGGTAGACCTTGGTCCTGTATCTGTCTCTAGATATGGTAGACTTAGGCTCTGTATCAGCCTGTAGTTATGAATCATGGTAGACGTAGGTCCTGTTTCAGCCTCTAGTTACGGTAGACCTTGGTCCTGTATCTGTCTCTAGTTATGAACCATGGTAGACCTTGGTCCTGTATCTGTCTCTAGTTATGGTAGACCTTGGTCCTGTATCTGCCTCTAGTAATGAACCATGGTAGACCTTGGATCTGTATCTGCCTCTAGTTATGAACCATGGTAGACCTTGGTCCTGTATCTGTCTGTAGTTATGGTAGACCTTAGTCCTGTATCAGCCTCTAGCTATGGTAGACCTTGGTCCTGTATCTGTCTCTAGTTATGAACCATGGTAGACCTTGGTCCTGTATCTGTCTCTAGTTATGAACCATGGTAGACCTTGGTCCTGTATCAGCCTCTAGCTATGGTAGACCTTGGTCCTGTATCTGCCTCTAGTTATGGTAGACCTTGGTCCTGTATCTGTCTCTAGATATGGTAGACTTAGGCTCTGTATCAGCCTGTAGTTATGAATCATGGTAGACGTAGGTCCTGTTTCAGCCTCTAGTTACGGTAGACCTTGGTCCTGTATCTGTCTCTAGTTATGAACCATGGTAGACCTTGGTCCTGTATCTGTCTCTAGTTATGGTAGACCTTGGTCCTGTATCTGCCTCTAGTAATGAACCATGGTAGACCTTGGATCTGTATCTGCCTCTAGTTATGAACCATGGTAGACCTTGGTCCTGTATCTGTCTCTAGTTATGGTAGACCTTGGTCCTGTATCTGTCTCTAGTTATGAACCATGGTAGACCTTGGTCCTGTATCTGTCTCTAGTTATGGTAGACCTTGGTCCTGTATCTGCCTCTAGTTATGAACCATGGTAGACCTTGGATCCTGTATCTGCCTCTAGTTATGAACC
>NW_027015379.1:0-11648 GCF_036934945.1 Oncorhynchus masou masou
GTTCTGGCTGGTGATCCTGTCTCTTCACCACAGAGAGGACTAGGATGAATCCTGTCTCTTCACCACAGAGAGGACCAGGATGAATCCTGTCTCTTCACCACAGAGAGGACTAGGATGAATCCTGTCTCTCTTCACCACAGAGAGGACTAGGATGAATCCTGTCTCTTCACCACAGAGAGGACTAGGATGAATCCTGTCTCTTCACCACGAGAGGACTAGGATGAATCCTGTCTCTTCACCACAGAGAGGACTAGGATGAATCCTGTCTCTTCACCACAGAGAGGACTAGGATGAATCCTGTCTCTTCACCACAGAGAGGACTAGGATGAATCCCGTCTCCTCACCACAGAGAGGACTAGGATGAATCCTGTCTCCTTCACCACAGAGAGGACTAGGATGAATCCTGTCTCCTCTTCACCACAGAGAGGACTAGGATGGATCCTGTCTCCTCTTCACCACAGAGAGGACTAGGATGGATCCTGTCTCCTCTTCACCACAGAGAAGACCAGGATGGATCCTGTCTCCCCTTCACCACAGAGAGGACTAGGATGGATCCTGTCTCCTCTTCACCACAGAGAAGACTAGAATGAATCCCGTCTCCTCTTCACCACAGAGAGGACCAGGATGAATCCTGTCTCCTCTTCACCACAGAGATGACCAGGATGAATCTGTCTCTTCTAGGATGAATCCTGTCTCTTCACCACAGAGAGGACCAGGATGAATCCCGTCTCCTCTTCACCACAGAGGACTAGGATGAATCCACGTCTCCTCTTCTCCACAGAGAGGACTAGATGAACTTGCCCCCTCTTCACTACAGAGATGACCAGGATGAATCCTGTCTCTTCACCACAGGACCAGGATGAATCCTGTCTCTTCACCACAGAGAGGACTAGGATGGATCCCGTCTCCTCTTCACCACAGAGAGGACCAGGATGAATCCTGTCTCTTTCACCACAGAGAGGACTAGGATGAATCCTGTCTCCTCTTCACCACAGAGAGGACCAGGATGAATCCTGTCTCTTCACCACAGAGAGGACCAGGATGGATCCCGTCTCCTCTTCACCACAGAGAGGACTAGGATGAATCCCGTCTCCTCTTCACCACAGAGAGGACTAGGATGAATCCTGTCTCCTCTTCACCACAGAGAGGACTAGGATGAATCCTGTCTCACTCATACAGAGATGACCAGGATGAATCCTGTCTCTTCACCACAGAGAGGACTAGGATGAATCCTGTCTCTTCACCACAGAGAGGACTAGGATGAATCCTGTCTCTTCACCACAGAGAGGACCAGGATGAATCCTGTCTCCTCTTCACCACAGAGAGGACTAGGATGAATCCTGTCTCTTCACCACAGAGAGGACCAGGATGAATCCTGTCTCTTCACCACAGAGAGGACTAGGATGAATGCATCTCTTTCACCACAGAGGACTAGGATGAATCTGTCTCTTCACCACAGAGAGGACCAGGATGAATCTGTCTCCTCTTCACCACAGAGAGGACTAGGATGAATCCGTGTGTCTCTTCACCACAGAGAGAGGACTAGGATGAATCCGTCTCCTCTTCTACACAGAGAGGACTAGGATGAATCCTGTCTCCTCTTCACCACAAGAGAGGACTAGGATGAATCCTGTCTCTTCACCACAGAGAGGACTAGGATGAATCCTGTCTCCTCTTCACCACAGAGGAAGGACTAGGATGAATCCTGTCTCTTCACCACAGAGAGGACCGGGATGAATCTGTCTCTTCACCACAGAGAGGACCGGGATGAATCCTGTCTCTTCACCACAGAGAGGACTAGGATGAATCCTGTCTCTTCACCACAGAGAGGACTAGGATGAATCCTGTCTCTTCACCACAGAGAGGACCAGGATGAATCCTGTCTCTTCACCACAGAGAGGACTAGGATGAATCCTGTCTCTTCACCACAGAGAGGACTAGGATGAATCCTGTCTCTTCACCACAGAGAGGACTAGGATGAATCCTGTCTCCTCTTCACCACAGAGAGGACTAGGATGAATCCTGTCTCCTCTTCACCACAGAGAGGACTAGAATGAATCCCGTCTCCTCTTCACCACAGAGAGGACTAGGATGAATCCTGTCTCTTCACCACAGAGAGGACTAGGATGAACCCTGTCTCTTCACCACAGAGAGGACTAGGATGAACCCTGTCTCTTCACCACAGAGAGGACCAGGATGAATCCTGTCTCTTCACCACAGAGAGGACCAGGATGAATCCTGTCTCTTCACCACAGAGAGGACTAGGATGAATCCTGTCTCTTCACCACAGAGAGGACTAGGATGAATCCTGTCTCTTCACCACAGAGAGGACTAGGATGAATCCTGTCTCTTCACCACAGAGAGGACCAGGATGAATCCTGTCTCTTCACCACAGAGAGGACTAGGATGAATCCTGTCTCTTCACCACAGAGAGGACTAGGATGAATCCCTGTCTCTTCACCACAGAGATGACTAGGATGAATCCTGTCTCTTCACCACAGAGAGGACTAGGATGAATCCTGTCTCCTCTTCACCACAGAGAGGACTAGGATGAATCCTGTCTCCTCTTCACCACAGAGAGGACTAGGATGAATCCTGTCTCTTCACCACAGAGAGGACTAGGATGAATCCTGTCTCCTCTTCACCACAGAGAGGACTAGGATGAATCCCGTCTCCTCTTCACCACAGAGAGGACTAGGATGAATCTGTCTCCTTCACCACAGAGAGGACTAGGATGAATCCTGTCTCCTCTTCACCACAGAGAGGACTGGGATGGATCCCTTCTCCTCTTCACCACAGAGGACCAGGATGAATCCTGTCTCTTCACCACAGAGAGGACTAGGATGAATCCTGTCTCTTCACCACAGAGAGGACTAGGATGAATCCTGTCTCTTCACCACAGAGAGGACCAGGATGAATCCTGTCTCTTCACCACAGAGAGGACTAGGATGAATCCTGTCTCTTCACCACAGAGAGGACTAGGATGAATCCTGTCTCCTCTTCACCACAGAGAGGACTAGGATGAATCCTGTCTCTTCACCACAGAGAGGACTAGGATGAATCCCTTCTCCTCTTCACCACAGAGAGGACTAGGATGAATCCTGTCTCTTCACCACAGAGAGGACTAGGATGAATCCTGTCTCTTCACCACAGAGAGGACCAGGATGAATCCTGTCTCTTCACCACAGAGAGGACTAGGATGGATCCTGCCTCCTCTTCACCACAGAGAGAGAGAGGTGGACTGTAGACACAGAGAGGACTAGGATGAATCCTGTCTCTTCACCACAGAGAGGACTAGGATGAATCCTGTCTCTTCACCACAGAGAGGACTAGGATGAATCCTGTCTCTTCACCACAGAGAGGACTAGGATGAATCCTGTCTCTTCACCACAGAGAGGACTAGGATGAATCCTGTCTCTTCACCACAGAGAGGACTAGGATGAATCCTGTCTCTTCACCACAGAGAGGACCAGGATGAATCCTGTCTCCTTCACCACAGAGAGGACCAGGATGAATCCTGTCTCCTCTTCACCACAGAGAGGACTAGGATGAATCCTGTCTCCTCTTCACCACAGAGAGGACTAGGATGAATCCTGTCTCCTTCACCACAGAGAGGACTAGGATGGATCCTGTCTCTTCACCACAGAGAGGACTAGGATGAATCCCGTCTCCTCTTCACCACAGAGAGGACTAGGATGAATCCTGCTCTCTTCACCACAGAGAGGACTAGGATGAATCCTGTCTCTCTTCACCACAGGAGACGGATCCTGTCTCCTCTTCACCACAGAGAGAGTGACTAGGATGGATCCTGTCTCTTCACCACAGAGAAGACTAGGATGAATCCTGTCTCTTCACCACAGAGAGGACTAGGATGAATCCTGTCTCTTCACCACAGAGAAGACCAGGATGAATCCTGTCTCTTCACCACAGAGAGGACTAGGATGGATCCTGTCTCTCTTCACCACAGAGAGGACCAGGATGGATCCTTGTCTCCCTCTTTCACCACAGAGAGGACTAGGATGGATCCCGTCTCCTCTTCACCACAGAGAGTGACCAGGATGGATCCTGTCTCCTCTTCACCACAGAGAGGACCGATGAATCCCGTCTCTTCACCACAGAGAGGACCAGGATGAATCCTGTCTCTTCACCACAGAGAGGACTAGGATGAATCCTGTCTCTTCACCACAGAGAGGACTAGGATGAATCCCGTCTCTTCACCACAGAGAGGACTAGGATGAATCCTGTCTCTTCACCACAGAGGACTAGGATGAATCCTGTCTCCTTCACCACAGAGAGGACCAGGATGAATCCTGTCTCCTCACCACAGAGAGGACCAGGATGGATCCTGTCTCCCTCTCACCACAGAGAGGACCAGGATGGATCCTGTCTCCTCTTCACCACAGAGAGGACCAGGATGAACTCTTCACCACAGAGAGGACTAGGATGAATCCTGTCTCTTCACCACAGAGAGGACCAGGATGAATCCCGTCTCTTCACCACAGAGAGGACCAGGATGAATCCTGTCTCACTCACCACAGAGAGGATGAATCCTGTCTCTTCACCACAGAGAGGACCAGGATGAATCCTGTCTCTTCACCACAGAGAGGACCAGGATGAATCCGTCTCTTCACCACAGAGAGGACCAGGATGAATCCTGTCTCTTCACCACAGAGAGGACCAGGATGAATCCTGTCTCTTCACCACAGAGAGGACCAGGATGGATCCTGTCTCTTCACCACAGAGGAGGATCCCCGTCTCCTCACCACAGAGAGGACCAGGATGAATCCTGTCTCTTCACCACAGAGAGGACCAGGATGGATCCTGTCTCCTCTTGAGGACCAGGATGAATCCTGTCTCTCTTCACCACAGAGAGGACTAGGATGAATCCTGTCTCTTCACCACAGAGAGGACCAGGATGAATCCTGTCTCCACTCACCACAGAGAGGACCAGGATGAATCCTGTCTCTTCACCACAGAGGACTAGGATGAATCTGTCTCTTCACCACAGAGAGGACTAGGATGAATCCTGTCTCCTCTTCACCACAGAGAGGACCAGGATGAATCCCGTCTCCTCACCACAGAGAGGACCAGGATGAATCCTGTCTCTTCACCAGAGAGGACTAGGATGAATCCTGTCTCTCTTCACCACAGAGAGGACTAGGATGAATCTGTCTCTTCACCACAGAGAGGACTATGATGAATCCTGTCTCTTCACCACAGAGAGGACCAGGATGAATCCTGTCTCTTCACCACAGAGAGGACTAGGATGAATCCTGTCTCTTCACCTCAGAGAGGACTAGGATGGATCCTGTCTCTTCACCACAGAGAGGACTAGGATGGATCCTGTCTCTTCACCACAGAGAGGACTAGGATGAATCTGTCTCTTCACCACAGAGAGGACTAGGATGAATCCTGTCTCTTCACCACAGAGAGGACTAGGATGAATCCCGTCTCCTCTTCACCACAGGAGGACTAGGATGAATCCCGTCTCTTCACCACAGAGAGGACCAGGATGATGTCTCCTCTTCACCACAGAGGACCAGGATGCCCTTCATCAGTCTGTTGTTCTGGCTGTGATGAATCCTGTCTCTTCACCACAGAGAGGACTAGGATGAATCCTGTCTCTTCACCACAGAGAGGACCAGGATGAATCCTGTCTCTTCACCACAGAGAGGACCAGGATGAATCAGTCTGTTGTTCTGGCTGTGGTGAATCCTGTCAAGCGCTTTCCTTTCTATTGTTTTCCTCTCATCTTTTTATTGCATCATTTCTCTGCTCTGATTCTTTGAGAATGGTTTTGTGTTTTAGTTTTCTGTCTGTCTGAAACTTCCCTGACTAGATTAGAATAATGTTCATCTCTTGCAGTTTTCAACACGTCAGGCTGATGAATGTGTCTGGCTGTGGAAATTAGTTGTGTAAAGGTCTCTTTAGGTTCAGCCTTTGTTTGAAGTGGTTCTGTCTCCGTTGTCCTGTTGCTGCTAGAGGAGAGATCAGCAGACCTGGGTTCAAATAGTATTCAGAATACTTTGTCTGGGCTTGATTGAGTGAACCTGGCGCAATGGAATCTGGCACTACAGGAAGACTAGAAAGTATTTGATGGATTTTGAATATTATTTGAACCCAGGTCTGGAGAGCAGAGTGCTGTCTGGCTGTTGTTGCAGTCTTCCCTTCCATGTGTGAGATTTCTTCTGTAGGCCGTGTCTCCACCCAAACCCCAACCCACATAACAGTCCTTCAGTCTCACACACACACACACACACACACACACACACACACACACACACACACACACACACACACACACACACACACACACACACACACACACACACAACACCCACTTAAACCCACAAACCCACTAGCCACTCACACAATTTGAGCAAAGAGTACATGCAGGAACCCAGAGGAACAGAATGTGTCATTTGGATAACATTTACAGAGTTCCGTCTCTCTCAGTAACACCTTGCCAAAATAACCAGATCCTGAACCATCCGGCACAACGCTCTCAGTTACCATGGTGCTGTACCTCACACCTCGTGACCAAACAACCAAACAGAACCCAGTGGCCTACGGAGGGAAATATCAACACACATACTGGGCCCTGCATTGCTTTATCAACGGAATACGGAATCTAGGGAGAGAAGAGGACAACACCATTTCTTATGAGCTTTTTGTACCTTCTACTTTCACCATTTAGTTCAGGATAGTTCACCATTTAGTTCAGGGTTTAGTTCACCAGTTCAGGATAGTTCACCATTTAGTTCAGGATTTAGTTCACCATTTAGTTCAGGATAGTTCACCATTTAGTTCAGGATAGTTCACCATTTAGTTCAGGGTTTAGTTCACCATTTAGTTCAGGATAGTTCACCATTTTAGTTCAGGATTTGGTTTAGGATAGTTCAGGATAGTTCACCATTTAGTTCAGGATTTAGTTCACCATTTAGTTCAGGATAGTTCACCATTTAGTTCAGGATAGTTCCCCATTTAGTTCAGGGTTTAGTTCACCATTTAGTTCAGGGTTTAGTTCACCATTTAGTTCAGGGTTTAGTTCACCATTTAGTTCAGGATAGTTCACCATTTAGTTCAGGATAGTTCACCATTTAGTTCAGGGTTTAGTTCACCATTTAGTTCAGGATTTAGTTCACCATTTAGTTCAGGATAGTTCACCAGTTCAGGATAGTTCCCCATTTAGTTCATTTAGTTCACCATTTAGTTCAGGATTTAGTTCACCATTTAGTTCAGGATAGTTCACCATTTAGTTCAGGGTTTAGTTCACCATTTAGTTCAGGATAGTTCACCATTTAGTTCAGGGTTTAGTTCACCATTTAGTTCAGGATAGTTCACCATTTAGTTCAGGGTTTAGTTCACCATTTAGTTCAGGGTTTAGTTGGGATTTAGTTCAGGGTTTAGTTCAGGATTTAGTTCATTTAGGGTTTAGTTCACCATTTAGTTCAGGATAGTTCACCATTTAGTTAGTTCACCATTTAGTTCAGGGTTTAGTTCACCATTTAGTTCAGGGTTTAGTTCACCATTTAGTTCAGGTTCACCATTTAGTTCACCATTTAGTTCAGGGTTTAGTTCACCATTTAGTTCAGGGTTTAGTTCACCATTTAGTTCAGGATAGTTTATTTTTATTTTTTCACATTAATCAAGGTTTTAGTTTTCAGGGTTTAGAATATTTCACCATTTAGTTCAGGATTTAGTTCACCATTTAGTTCAGGATAGTTCACCATTTAGTTCAGGATAGTTCACCATTTAGTTCAGGATAGTTCACCATTTAGTTAGTTCACCATTTAGTTTCAGAATTTTGTCATGGGCCATTAATCTGGCCCAGAGTCAGGTGAGACCCCTTTATCTAGTGACCCAGAGTCAGGTGAGGCCCTTTATCTACTGACCCAGAGTCAGATGGACTCATGGATATCATTTTTGTCTCTGCGTGCAGTTTAAAAAAGTTGCTAACAAATGCAGGCACAATTATGATTATAAGTATAGAGCTAAAGCTAGCATGCTAGCTGTTTCTGTAGACCCCCAGTCATTGCGCTAATGCTGGTTGGTTGTTGGCTCGTGGGAAACTATCTCTACTTCCCTCATTTTTTTATTTTATTTATTTATTTCACCTTTTTTTAACCAGGTAGGCTAGTTGAGAACAAGTTCTCATTTACAACTGTGACCTGACCAAGATAAAGCAAAGCAGTTCGACACAAACAACCACACAGTTACACATGGAGTAAACAAGTGTACAGTCAATAATACAGTAGAAAAAAAGTCTCTATATACATTTGTGTGTAAATGGCATGAGGCAAGCAAGGAAATAAATAGGCCACAGTAGCGAACTAATTACAGTTTAAGCAAATGAGCACTGGGTGATAGATGGGCACTGGAGTGATAGATGAGCCAGGCGATGATGTGCAAGTAGAAGTACTGGTGTGCAGAAAGTAAATAAAAACAATATGGGGATGAGGAAGGTGGATTGAGTGTTATAACGGTCTTCTTAGCAAGGATCAGACCAATGTGCAGCCTATGTCCACAATGTTATATTTAATAAATCAACAGAACACTGAACTAAATAGCAAAAAAAACACAAACAAACAACCGAAACAGTCCCGTATGGTGAAAACACTAACACAGGATACAACCACTAAACACAATAGAAAGCAGGCTACCTAAATATGGCTTCCAATCAGAGACAACGACACCTGCCTCTGACTGAGAACCATACTAGGCCAAACACATAGAAATATAACAACAGAACAAAACATAGAAAAACAACATAGAATGCCCACTACAACTGCGCCCTGACCAACTAAAATAAAGACATAAAAAGGAACTAAGGTCCGAACGTGACAGGTGGGCTGTTTACAGTCATTGGCAGCAGAGAACTGGTAGGAAAGGCGACCAAAGTAGGTGTTGGCTATAGGGATGACCAGTGAGATATACCTGCTGGAGCACGTGCTACTGGTGGGTGTTGTTATTGTGACCAGTGAGCTGAGATAAGGCGGAGCTTTACCTAGCATAGACTTATAGATGACCTGGAGCCAGTGGGTCTAGCGACGACTATGTAGCGAGGGCCAGCCGACTAGAGCATACAGGTCGCAGTGGTGGGTGGTATAAGGTGCTTTAGTGACAAAACGGATGGCACTGTGATAGACTGCATCCAGTTTGCATCCAGGATCGGTAGGATGGTCAGTTTGGCGGTGTGAGTGAAGGAGGCTTTGTTGCGAAATAGGAAGCCGATTCTAGATTTAATTTTGGATTGGAGATGTTCAATGTCTAGAAGGAGAGTGTACAGTCTAGCCAGACACCTAGGTATTTGTAGTTGTCCACATATTCTAAGTTAGAACCGTCCAGAGTAGTGATGCTAGTCGGGCGGGCAGCGAATGGTTGAAGAGCATATGTTTGGTTTTACTAGCGTTTAAGAGCAGTTGGGGGCCACGGAAGGAGTGTTGAAGCTCGTTTTGAGGTTAGTTAATACAGTGTCCAAAGAAGGGGCAGATGTATTTTTTAATTTATAAAAAATGGTTTTCCTTTATTTAACTTGGCAAGTCAGTTAAGAACAAATTCTTATTTTCAATGACAGCCTAGGAACAGTGGGTTAACTGCCTTGTTCAGAGGCAGAGTGACAGTTTTTTTTACCTTGTAGTTTGGGGATTTGATCTTGCAACATTTCGGTTACAAGTCCAACGCTCTAACCACTAGGCTACCTGCCGCCCATGTCCGGACAACAGGCCCTCTGATTTGACACACTGAACTCTATCAGATAAGTAGTTGGTGAACCAGGCGAGGCAGTCATTTGAGAAACCAAGGCTGTTGAGTTTGTTGAGTCTGCCGATGAGAATACGGTGATTGACAGAGTTGAAAGCCTTGGCCAGGTCGATGAAGACGGCTGCACAGTACTGTCTTTTATCGATGGTGGGTTATGAAATCGTTTAGTACCTTTAGCGTGGCTGAGGTGCACCTGTGACCAGCTCGGAAACCCGGATTGCACAGCGGAGAAGGTACAGTGGGATTCGAAAATGGTCGGTAATCTGTTTGATAACTTGGCTTTCGAAGACCTTAGAAAGGCCGGGTAGGATAGATATAGGTCTGTAGCAGTTTGGGTCCAGGGTGTCTCCCCTTTGAAGAGGGGGAAAACCGTGGCAGCTTTCCAATCTACGGTGGGATTCGAAATGGTCAGTTATCTTTTTATTATCTTCATTGGGATAGGGGCAGCATTGGGAAGTTTGGATGAAAAGAGTAAACTGTCTGGATCTCAGGCCCAGAAGCTGGAATATGCATATAGTTAGTAGATTTGGATAGAAAACACTCTAAAGTTTACCAAACTGGTAAAATAATGTCTGTGAGTATAACAGAACTGAGAAAAATCCAACCAGGAAGTGGGAAATCTGAGGTTTGTAGTGATTGCCTATCCAATCTATCTATGGGGTCAGATTGCACTTCCTAAGGCTTCCACTAGATGTCAACATTCTTTAGAACCTTGTTTCTACTATTGTGAAAGGGGAGAGAATAAGACCACTCACAGTAAGTGCCTCAGCTGAAAGCCTTTAGTTGTTGATCCGGCCGTGAGCGCGAGCTCCGTTTCAATTCCTTTCTGATTACAACGGAATTGTCCGGTTGGAATATTATTGATTTATGATAAAAACATCCTAAATATACATTGTTTGACATGTTTCTACGAACTGTAATGGAACTTTTTTGACTTTTCGTCTGGACTTAGTGCCCGTGCCTTGTGCATTTGAATTAGTGAACTAAACGCGTGAACAAAAAGGCGGTATAAAAGATATAAAGATAAAGGTGAACTTTATCAAAAAACAAACATTTATTGTCTAACATGAAGACCTGGGAGTGCCATCAGATGAAGATCATCAAAGGTAAGTGATTAATTGTAACGCTATTTCTGACTTTTGTGATCTCTCTCCTTGGTTGGAAAATGGCTGTGGGTTTCTGAGTTTCTGTGGCTAGGCGCTTACCTAACATAATCGCATGGTGTGCTTTCGCTGTAAAGCCTTTTTGAAATCGGACACTGTGGCTGGATTAACAAGAAGTTTATCTTTGAAATGGTGTAAAATACTTGTATGTTTGGGGAGTTTTAATTATGAGATTTTTGTTGTTTGAATTTGGCGCCCTGCAATTTCACCGGCTGTTGGCGAGGTGGGACCCTACATCACAGAGAAGTTAACTTGCCTTTCAAAGACTTTTGAGAGGCAGGGCCGGATGGATATAGGTCTATAACAGTTTAAGTCTCAGGAGTGTCACCCCTTGAGGACGGGGATGACCAGGGCAGCTTTCCAACCTTTAGGGATCTCGGACAATACGAAAGGAGAGGTTGAACAGACTGGATAATAGGGGTTGCAACAATGGCTGCGGATCATATTAGAAAGAGAGGGTCCAGATTGTCTAGCCCAGCTGATTTGTATGGTCCAGGTTTTGCAGCTCTTTCTGAACATCTGCTATCTGGATTTGGGTGGAGGAGAAGCTGGGGAGGCTTGTGCAAGTAGCTGCGGGGGTGCAGGAGCTGCTGGTTGGGATAGCCAGGAGGAAAGCATGGCCACAGCCGTAGAGAAATGCTGAAATTCTCTATTGGCAGTGGATTTATATCGGGTGGTGATTGTGTCGCCTAGCTCTCAGTGCAGTGGGCAGCTGGAAGGAGG
>NW_027015380.1:0-11643 GCF_036934945.1 Oncorhynchus masou masou
CTTAACCTCTTACACTTATGGTGAGCGCTATTTCATTTTTGAATGAAAACGTTCCCATTTTAAACAAGATATTTTGTCAC
This sequence comes from Oncorhynchus masou masou, assembly GCF_036934945.1. NCBI lineage: Eukaryota > Metazoa > Chordata > Actinopteri > Salmoniformes > Salmonidae > Oncorhynchus > Oncorhynchus masou. The sequence continues at coordinate 81 of NW_027015380.1, forward strand.
AAAAAGATGCTCGACTATGCATATAATTGCTACTGTTCGAAAGAAAACACTCTGACCTGTCCAGAAATACAAATATCTTCTCTGTGCGTGCCCTTTAACGTGAGCTTCAGGCAAAACCAAGATGACTTGGCATCCAGGAAATGGCAAGGATTTTTGAGGCTCTGTCTTTCATGATCTCCTTATATGGCTGTGAACGCAAGAGGAATGAGTCTGCCCTTTCTGTCGTTTCCCCAAGGTGTCTGCAGCATTGTGACGTATTTGTAGGCAGATCGTTGGAAGATTGACCATAAGAGACCACATTTACCACGTGTCCGCCCGGTGTCCTGCGCCGAAATTGGTGCGCAAAAGTCACCTGCCAGTATTTTTCCATGGGGCGAGAGAGAGAAGCAAGCTTCCAAGAACTGCAAACACCTTGAGGATTGATTCCAAACAACGTTTGCCATGTTTCGATCGATATTATGTAGTTAATCCGGAAAAAGTTTCACGTTGTAGGTGACTGCATTTTCGGTTCGTTTGGTAGCCAGGCGCAATGTAGAAAGCGGAGCGATTTCTCCTACACACAGACGCTTTCAGGAAACACTGCGCATTTGGTATGTGGCTGGGAGTCTCCTCATTGAAAACATCAGAAGCTCTTCAAAGGTAAATGATTTTATTTATTTGGTTATCTGGCTTTTGTGAAAATGTTGCGTGCTACATGCTACACAAAATGCTATGCTAGCTTTGCATACTCTTACACAAATTAGTCAATTTCTATGGTTCAAAAGCATATTTTGAAAATCTGAGATGACAGTGTTGTTAAGAAAAGGCTAAGCTTGAGAGCAAACGCATTATTTTAATTTTATTTGCGATTTTCAGAAATCGTTAACGTTGCGTTATGCTAATGAGCCTGAGGCTTAGTCACAATCCCGGATCCGGGATGGGGAGTTTCAAGAGGTTAAGTCCGGACAGCAGGCCCTCCGATTTGACACATTGAACTCAATCTGAGAAGTAGGCTATTGAGTCTGCTGATAAGAATGCGGTGATTGACAGAGACGAAAGCCTTGGCCAGGTTGATGAAGACGGCTGCACAGTACTGTCTTTTATCGATGGTGGTTATGATATTGTTTAGGACCTTGAGCGTGGCTGATGTGGACACCCATGACCAGCTACGAAACCAGATTGGGATTCGAAATGCTCTGTGATCTGTTAACTTGGCTTTCGAAGATTTCAGAAAGGTAGGGCAGGATGGATATAGTTCTATAACAGTTTGGGTCTAGAGTGTCTCCCCTTTGAAGAGGGGATGACCGCGATAGCTTTCCAATCTTTGGGGATCTCAGATGATACGAAAGAGAGGTTGAACAGGTTAAGCCTTAGATTTCTAGCCTCTTGATATTATTGTGCTGTCTGATTTGAATAGCTAGCATTTCGATGGCTATAGGAAATAGATATGCCAATAGTGGACAACCTTGTTTTACTCCTCTTGACAGTTTAATTATTTCTGAGAAGTAGCCATTATTTACTATTTTACACCTGGGAGGGTTACTATACATAACTTTAACTCATTGGATAAGAGATTCTCCAAAATAAAAATAAAAAGTCCAGGCATTTATATATAAATTCCAGTCGTATTTTATCAAAGTTTTATCAAAGTCAGCTATGAATACCAGGCCTGGTTTCACATATTTTTCATAGTGTTCTATTGTTTCCAGTACTTGTCTTATATCATCTCCATGTAAAAAAAACCTGTCTGGTTAGGAGTAATAATATCCGACAATACCTTTTTAATTCTATGCACTATGCATTTTGCCTGGATTTTAGCATCACAACTTTTTGCCAGTGGAAGGGGTCCGTTTTTTAGGTGGACTGGATCTTTATATTTACCACCAGGGTCCTGTTTCAGTCATAGTAAAATCTAACCATCTTACTGAGTTTGTGATAGTCTACCATTTTTATAGGAGTGGTTAAAACATGCTAATAAGCAAACCTTTTAAGTACAATGGAAAATATTTGCTATACTTCCCATTCAGCCCTGGAGTTTTCCCAGACTTGAAACGCTTTAAATTGCATCTATAAGTTCCTCCTCTGTAATTAGTCTTTCACATGAGTCTTTCTGTAGAGCTGTTAAGTCGACATAAATTTAGTTACACTAGTAACTATTTTCTATTAGTGGAAATGGAGGAGACTGAAATTAAAACATATGCTTTTTAAAGTACTTTGCTTCCTCTTTCAAAATATTGTTTGGTAAATCATGGATGAGTTTCGGTGAATTATTTTTTGTTAGCATTTCTGTGTTGGAAGATCAAAACGTAATTTGGTGCATTTTCTTCCATTTTCCATCCAGTTCGCTTCATTTTTATAATATATATTACACTTGATCTTTCTTGAGTTACGCAGTACCTCCAGGCTCTGATCAGGCTACACCCAAACAAGGGCACTCGTTCATCCACCTCTGGCCTGCTCGCCTCCCTACCACTGAGGAAGTACAGTTCCCGCTCAGCCCAGTCAAAACTGTTCGCTGCTCTGGCCCCCAATGTTGGAACAAACTCCCTCACGTCGCCAGGACAGCGGAGTCAATCACCACCTTCCGGAGACACCTGAAACCCCACTTCTTTAAGGAATACCTAGGATAGGATAAAGTAATCCTTCTCACCCCCCCTTAAATGATTTCGATGCACTATTGTAAAGTGGCTGTTCCACTGGATGTCATAAGGTGAATTCACCAATTTGTAAGTCGCTCTGGATAAGAGCGTCTGCCAAATGACTTAAATGTAAATGTAAATGTAAATGTTTTTCCTCTAAACTTATTATGATCCTCTATGTTACAGTTTTTGTTGCTATATATCTGGACTGAGTTCTTTAGACCTCAATTGTTTTGTTTTAAAGATGAGTACTGAATTGCATGGCCTCTTAAAGGCACATTTAAAAGTGTTCCGTACAATAAGGGGATCTGCTGTACCTATGTTGTGTAGGAAAAAGTAAGTTATGAATTATTCTTGGTATTGATTCAAAAAATATTTTGTCATCCAGTAGGCTTTGAATACATTTCCAATGTCCTTGCCCTTACGGAAATTCTATAAGAGTAATGTGTATACCAGTTATGTGATGGTTCGACCGCATTCTGTCCCCTTTCAACACGTTTTAAAACTTCTGATGCCAGAGAGAATGACATAAGAAAGTAGTCAAGATGACTAGCTTGATTGAGCCTCCGCCATGTATATCTCACTAGGGCAGGATATTTAAGCCTCCATATATCCGCTAGTTTCAATATATCCATGACATATGTAATTTCCTTAAGTGCATGGGAGATATTGTCTTTTGAAACAGTTCAAAGGCACTTCAATATTTTGTCTTTCCAAGTCAACCTGTCTCCTCCATTTCATCTGATTTGAAAAGTGACATTAATAAGAGATCATAGCTTTCACCTGGTCAGTCTGTCAAGGAAAGAGCAGGTGTTCTTAATGTTTTGTACGCTCAGTGTCTATGCATAGTCCTGGTCAGTCTGTCATGGAAAGAGCAGATGTTCTTAATGTTTTGTACGCTCAGTGTCTATGCATAGTCCTGGTCAGTCTGTCATGGAAAGAGCAGGTGTTCTTAATGTTTTGTACGCTCAGTGTCTATGCATAGTCCTGGTCAGTCTGTCATGGAAAGAGCAGATGTTCTTAATGTTTTGTACGCTCAGTGTCTATGCATAGTCCTGGTCAGTCTGTCATGGAAAGAGCAGATGTTCTTAATGTTTTGTACGCTCAGTGTCTATGCATAGTCCTGGTCAGTCTGTCATGGAAAGAGCAGGTGTTCTTAATGTTTTGTACGCTCAGTGTCTATGCATAGTCCTGGTCAGTCTGTCATGGAAAGAGCAGATGTTCTTAATGTTTTGTAGAATGTAATGAATGTGATTAAAATAAGCTATTATATTAATTATGAAGACCACAACATACTGTGTTTTTTAAGATTGGATGACTTCTATGTATTTTTGGTTCAGTGAGTGGGAGAGGCAGAGAGTGGGAGAGGCAGAGAGTGGGAGAGGCAGCGAGTGGGAGAGGTAGAGAGTGGGAGAGGCAGCAGTGGGAGGGGCAGCGAGTGGGAGAGGCAGAGACTGGGAGAGGCAGAGAGTGGGAGAGGCAGCGAGTGGGAGAGGTAGAGAGTGGGAGAGGCAGAGAGTGGGAGAGGCAGAGAGTGGGAGAGGCAGAGAGTGGGAGAGGCAGCGAGTGGGAGAGGCAGAGAGTGGGAGAGGCAGAGAGTGGGAGAGGCAGAGAGTGGGAGAGGAAGAGAGTGGGGAGGCAGAGAGTGGGAGAGGCAGAGAGTGGGAGAGGTAGAGAGTGGGGAGGCAGAGAGTGGGAGAGGTAGAGAGTGGGAGAGGTAGAGAGTGGGAGAGGTAGAGAGTGGGAGAGGTAGAGAGTGAGAGAGGCAGAGAGTGGGAGAGGCAGAGAGTGGGAGAGGCAGAGAGTGGGAGAGGCAGAGAGTGGGAGAGGTAGAGAGTGGGAGAGGCAGCAAGTGGGAGAGGTAGAGAGTGAGAGAGGCAGAGAGTGGGAGAGGCAGCGAGTGGGAGAGGCAGAGAGTGGGAGAGGCAGAGAGTGGGAGAGGCAGAGAGTGGGAGAGGCAGAGAGTGGGAGAGGCAGAGTGGGAGAGGTAGCGAGTGGGAGAGGCAGCGAGTGGGAGAGGCAGAGAGTGGGAGAGGTAGAGAGTGGGAGAGGTAGCGAGTGGGAGAGGTAGAGAGTGAGAGAGGCAGAGAGTGGGAGAGGCAGCGAGTGGGAGAGGCAGAGAGTGGGAGAGGAAGAGAGTGGGAGAGGCAGCGAGTGGGAGAGGCAGAGAGTGGGAGAGGCAGAGAGTGGGAGAGGTAGAGAGTGGGAGAGGCAGCGAGTGGGAGAGGTAGAGAGTGAGAGAGGCAGAGAGTGGGAGAGGTAGCGAGTGGGAGAGGCAGAGAGTGGGAGAGGTAGAGAGTGGGAGAGGTAGCGAGTGGGAGAGGTAGCGAGTGGGAGAGGCAGAGAGTGGGAGAGGCAGAGAGTGGGAGAGGCAGAGAGTGGGAGAGGCAGAGAGTGGGAGAGGCAGAGAGTGGGAGAGGTAGAGAGTGGGAGAGGCAGAGAGTGGGAGAGGCAGAGAGTGGGAGAGGCAGAGAGTGGGAGAGGTAGAGAGTGGGAGAGGCAGAGAGTGGGAGAGGTAGAGAGTGGGAGAGGCAGCGAGTGGGAGAGGCAGAGAGTGGGAGAGGTAGAGAGTGGGAGAGGCAGAGAGTGGGAGAGGTAGAGAGTGGGAGAGGCAGAGAGTGGGAGAGGCAGAGAGTGGGAGAGGCAGCGAGTGGGAGAGGTAGAGAGTGGGAGAGGCAGCGAGTGGGAGAGGCAGCGAGTGGGAGAGGCAGAGAGTGGGAGAGGCAGAGAGTGGGAGAGGCAGAGAGTGGGAGAGGCAGCGAGTGGGAGAGGTAGAGAGTGGGAGAGGCAGAGAGTGGGAGAGGCAGAGAGTGGGAGAGGCAGAGAGTGGGAGAGGAAGAGAGTGGGGAGGCAGAGAGTGGGAGAGGCAGAGAGTGGGAGAGGTAGAGAGTGGGGAGGCAGAGAGTGGGAGAGGTAGAGAGTGGGAGAGGTAGAGAGTGGGAGAGGCAGAGAGTGGGAGAGGTAGAGAGTGGGAGAGGCAGAGAGTGGGAGAGGCAGAGAGTGAGAGAGGCAGAGAGTGGGAGAGGCAGAGAGTGGGAGAGGTAGAGAGTGGGAGAGGTAGAGAGTGGGAGAGGTAGAGAGTGAGAGAGGCAGAGAGTGGGAGAGGCAGAGAGTGGGAGAGGCAGAGAGTGGGAGAGGCAGAGAGTGGGAGAGGTAGAGAGTGGGAGAGGCAGAGAGTGAGAGAGGCAGAGAGTGGGAGAGGTAGAGAGTGGGAGAGGCAGCAAGTGGGAGAGGTAGAGAGTGAGAGAGGCAGAGAGTGGGAGAGGCAGAGAGTGGGAGAGGCAGAGAGTGGGAGAGGTAGCGGAGTGGGAGAGGTAGAGAGTGAGAGGCAGAGAGTGGGAGAGGCAGCGAGTGGGAGAGGCAGAGAGTGGGAGGGCAGAGAGTGGGAGGTAGCGGTGGGAGAGGTAGAGAGTGAAGAGGCAGAGAGTGGGAGGGCAGCGAGTGGGAGGGGCGGCGAGTGGGAGGTAAGTGAGAGGCAGAGAGTGGGAGAGACGCAGCGAGTGGGAGGGCAGAGAGTGGGAGAGGCAGAGAGTGGGAGGAGGTAGCAGTGGGAGAGGTAGAGAGTGGGAGAGGTAGCGAGTGGGAGAGGCAGAGAGTGGGAGAGGCAGAGAGTGAGAGAGGCAGAGAGTGGGAGAGGCAGAGAGTGGGAGAGGCAGAGAGTGGGAGAGGTAGAGAGTGGGAGAGGCAGCAAGTGGGAGAGGCAGCGAGTGGGAGAGGCAGAGAGTGGGAGAGGCAGAGAGTGGGAGAGGTAGAGAGTGGGAGAGGCAGAGAGTGGGAGAGGCAGAGAGTGGGAGAGGCAGAGAGTGGGAGAGGCAGAGAGTGGGAAGAGGTAGAGTGGGAGAGGTATCGAGGGAGAGGCAGAGAGTGGGAGAGGCAGAGAGTGGGAGAGGTAGAGAGTGGGAGAGGCAGCGAGTGGGGAGGCAGAGAGTGGGAGAGGCAGAGAGTGGGAGAGTGGGCAGGTAGAGAGTGGGAGAGGCAGAGAGTGGGAGAGGCAGAGAGTGGGAGAGGTAGAGAGTGGGAGAGGCAGAGAGTGGGAGAGGTAGAGAGTGGGAGAGGCAGAGAGTAGGCAGAGAGTGGGAGAGGTAGAGAGTGGGAGAGGTAGTAGTGAGTGCCGTATCAAAGTAGTAGCCTATTCCGAATAGAGTACCATTTGCTATTCCCTAAATAGTGTACTACTTTTGGCCTGGACCCATAGGGCTCTGGTTAAAAGTAGTGCACTATGTGTAGGGAATAGGTTGCCATAGGGCTCTGGTTAAAAGTAGTGCACTATGTAGGGAATAAGTGCCATAGGGCTCTGGGTAAAAGTAGTGCACTATGTGTAGGGAATAGGGTGCCATAGGGCTCTGGTTAAAAGTAGTGCACTATGTGCCATAGCACTAGAATAGGGAGCCATTCAGGATGTAACCAGGAGTTTCCTGATTCTATATCTCTGCCCAGTGTCCCTCTGCCAATATCAATATTTAATCACTGAACGGTACCCAGAAGCTACCCAGGTAGCTAAACATAGTGAACCACTGACAAGGTCCAAATAGCATTCTATTCCCTATATAGTGCACTGCTTTTTGACCAGGGCCCAATGGCACCCTATTCCCTATATAGTACACTGCTTTTGACCAGGGCCCAATGGCACCCTATTCCCTATATAGTGTACAGCTTTTAACCAGGGCCCAATGGCACCCTATTCCCTATATATAGTGCACTACTTTTGACCAGGGCCCAATGGCACCCTATTCCCTATATATATATACTTTTAGTGCACCCTATTCCCTATATAGTGCACTACTTTGACCAAGGGCCCATAGGTTTGTGGTCAAAAGCAGTGCACTGTATAAAGGGTTACGGTGCCATTCTGGTAAGTAGAGATGTTGACACGGCCTTCACCCTGATCCTGCAGTATCTGCAGCACTGTCAGAGGAAATCAACACAGGGCATTACCGTAACACGATCTCAGTCCAAATGAGTCATTACCCCGGTTCATTGGTGCATATTACACAGAAATGTGGACCTACGAGCAATTTCGTTGAAAATTTATTCAATGCAGTTTCCAAAATCGTGTGCATTTATACCAATATGGTCATATCTTATCATTCAAATCTGTCTTCAAAAAAGCAATGCCAACAGAATACAGAATACTCGACACATTCCTTTTATTATCAGGACACAATGTAACGTTCCTAAAACCATACAGTATTCATTGGATGGATGACCTATTGACCTATTGCATTGTAGATCGCCATACAAAACACTTCAAGCCCTCAATAGGTTGATAGACACATAGCCAAGCAGTTTCCTATCTCTCACTTTCAATGTTAAATACCACTAACACTACAGGGTTCTGAAAAAAAATGAAAAAAAAATATTTGACATTAAAAAGACTGACACAGAAGTGACAGCTATCTGACACAGAGGTAGCTGTCTGACACAGAGGTGACAGCTGTCTGTGACAGCTATCTGACACAGAGGTGACAGCTGTCTGACACAGAAGTGAGCTGTCTGACACAGAGGTGGAAGAGCTCCAATGTTCCAATACTTTAAAAATGCATCATTAGTTATGGATAGGTGTAAGCATAGCAGTTATGAACATCACTTGAACCAATTTAGATCTGTGTTTACTTGGCTAGGAAAGAAGAAAGGAACAGAGACTCTGTGGGGAGGCTGTTGAGGTCATAGGTCACTTTGGCAGAGGAGTGGCAGGCGGTGAGGGATAAACAGAGCAGACTGACTATCCCCACTGGGTTCAATGGGATGTATACACAGCACAGTTGACGGTAGTGACAGCTTCAGTTGGTGTTCTAGAGTTTTCCAGAAGCTCCACTGGTGTTCTGGAGCCTTCCTGGAAGCCTGCTGGGTGGTTCTGGTTCTAGAGTGTTCTAGAGCCTTCTGGGAAACCCTGGGTGGTTCTGGTTCTAGTCTTGTCCTCCACACAGCATCAGCAGGGTCTTACGGTAGTCCCCTGTGGTATCACCCTGAGAGGAAGCAGCAGCTTTTAGAACTTACTAAAACAGACACCGTCCCAAATGGCAATATATAATAATAGGGGACCATTTGGGATGCATACAAATGTTTTTTTGTTTGTTGTTTTTGTTTGAATTTGACTCTTTCTCCCAATTTCGTGAGTATCAATTGTTTAGTAGCTACTATCTTCTCTCATCAGCTACAACTCCACGTACGGAGCTCGGGAGAGACGAAGGTTGAAAGTCATGCGTCCTCCGATACACAACCCAACCAGCCGCACTGCTTCTTAACACAGCGCTCATCCAACCCCGGAAGCCAGCCGCACCAATGTGTCAGAGGAAACACCGTGCACCTGGCTACCTTGGTTAGCGCGCACTGCGCCCGTCCCGCCACAGGAGTCGCTGGTGCGCGATGAGACAAGGACATCCCTACCGACCAAGCCCTCCCTAACCCGGACGACGCTAGGCCAATTGTGCGTCGCCCCACGGACCTCCCAGTGCGCAGCCGGTTACGACAGAGCCTGGGCGCGAACCCAGAGTCTCTGGTGGCACAGCTGGTGCTGCATACAGGAGAGGAAGGAGTATTTAGGGTCTCTTTTACTGAGTGTTTATACAGTATATGTTATTATATACTATATTATATAATTAACCAATAAGGTCTGAGGGGTGTGGTATATGGCCAATATACCACGGCTAAAGGCTGTTCTTAGACCCGACAGAGCACGTGGTATACGGTCTGATATACCACGGCTGTCAGCCAATCAGCATTCAGGGCTCGAACCACCCAGGTCATAATCTAAGTTATATAATATGTGATATAAACTGGCTTGTTTTTACTCTTATAATTACATTGGTAAACAGTTTATAACAGCAATAAGGCACCTCTGGGGGGTGTGGTATATTGGCCAATATACCACGGCTAAGAGCTGTATGCAGGTACTCCGCGTTGCGTCGTTTCTAAGAACAGCCCTTGGCCGTGGTATATTAGCCATATACCACACCCCTCAGGCCTTATTGGTTAATTCTATCATATATTATATAGCTATATAAATGTTCTAAGTTATTCAGAGCGGGGTAATCAGTTAGGTATATGAACAGCTCCCACAGTAAAAGCATCGTCAACTCAATAATGTCACACAGACACATTAACACACAGTACATCACACAGACACACAGTACATCACACAGACACACAGTACATCACACAGACACACAGTACATCACAGAGATACACACAGTACATCACAGATACACACAGTACATCACAGAGATACACACAGTACATCACAGAGATACACACAGTACATCACAGAGATACACACAGTACATCACAGAGACACACGCAGTACATCACAGAGATACACACAGTACATCACAGAGATACACACAGTACATCACAGAGATACACACAGTACATCACAGAGATACACACAGTACATCACAGAGACACACGCAGTACATCACAGAGACACACACAGTACATCACACAGACACACACAGTACATCACAGAGACACACACAGTACATCACAGAGACACACAGGGTTAGTGGACAGACACACAGGGTTAGTGGACAGACACACAGGGTTAGTGGACAGACACACAGGGTTAGTGGACAGACACACAGGGTTAGTGGACAGACACACAGGGTTAGTGGACAGACATTTATAGAAATCAAAGAAGTTATAACATGTCAGAATCTAAGTTCAAAATCTGTATTTACAGCACGTGACTTCACGACTCTTTCAACCAATCAGTATATCAATCCCCAACCATTCCATTATAGCTCTTATATCCTCCTCTGGTACATTGATGATATCATTGACATTATTTAAAGGTCACCCTCACCTGCAGAAGTTAGTACTGGTGAATATGTCCCAAATGGAACCCTACTCTAGGTTCTATATAGTGCACTACTTTCAACCCGGGCCCGTAGAGGAACAGGGTGCCATTCAATGCACAACCCTGGTCTTTTACATGTGAGAGTCAGTATAGACCTGTTGTTGGGCACTTCCTGCCTCGACATCTTCCAGCCAATCACGGGTGTCGGCCTACAGAGAGGAAGTCAGGGAAATTCCTAAACAGCTGTATGGCAGCCGCAGCCCCACAAGCTCCGCCCGACACAGGAAGCTATAGAGCACCGTTCCCCGTTCCACCCGTCTCGAACGGAAATAGGATGTGTAGCGGCACAGTTAGTGCAACAGAACACAGAACACACACACACACACACACCGAGGGTACAGGGGCATGTAAAGGGACATGCAAAGTGCAGTAGACAGTAGTAGTGTGTCACTCGACATGTAAAATATGAAAACTTACAACCATGGTTTCTACCTGGATGAATTCATGGAGAGAACAGTCGTGAGTCTCCTTGAACTCTTTGCGGATATTGAAAAGGTCGACTTCACTGCGTGAGACCATGATGCGGATCAGAGCCCTGTCGTCTGTGCCAATACACTGCAGAAGAACAGAGATGTTTATACACATATACACTGATCAAAAATATATAAAATCCCCCCCACACACACAAAAAAAATCCCATTTGTAAAAGCATCAGAAATAGACCAACCTTCATGGCTTTGTACAGGCACTCTGCAATGTAATGAGGCTGGTTCTTCACACTGCGAACTGCAGCGAAGAGAGATATGATAGGTCAAAAACAACAAAAAATAAATAAATATTACAATAGCCAAACGTGTAAAATGTAATTTTAATCAACAGCCTCAATGGCCTATACTCCACTCTGGAGTCAAGGGTCAAACTAAAGAAGCCATCCAATTAAAATGCCTTATTACCTATGCCATACATGGCCTGTTTCACGTCTCCAGACATCTCATTCTTGATGATCTGTTCAATGTCCTTATTGCTGCACCGAACAAACTCTTGGAACACTGAGAGAGAAAAAAAATCAAAATTACATGTCAATCATCGATTGTAAAAGCCAGACATCGAGGATTGTATGTCCAATAATGTGTCTATCGAATATTACATG
>NW_027015381.1:0-11643 GCF_036934945.1 Oncorhynchus masou masou
CATCTGAATGCACATTAACTCATTAGCATACTCCTCCCCTCACCTAGAGAGGCACATCTGAATGCACATTAACTCATTAGCATACTCCTCCCCTCACCTAGAGAGGCACATCTGAATGCACATTAACTCATCTGCATACTCCTCCCCTCACCGAGAGAGGCACATCTGAATGCACATTAACTCATTAGCATACTCCTCACCTAGAGAGGCACATCTGAATGCACATTAACTCATTAGCATACTCCTCCCCTCACCTAGAGAGGCACATCTGAATGCACATTAACTCATTAGCATACTCCTCCCCTCACCGAGAGAGGCACATCTGAATGCACATTAACTCATTAGCATACTCCTCCCCTCACCTAGAGAGGCACATCTGAATGCACATTAACTCATTAGCATACTCCTCCCCTCACCTAGAGAGGCACATCTGAATGCACATTAACTCATTAGCATACTCCTCCCCTCACCTAGAGGCACATCTGAATGCACATTAACTCATTAGCATACTCCTCCCCTCACCTAGAGAGGCACATCTGAATGCACATTAACTCATTAGCATACTCCTCCCCTCACCGAGAGAGGCACATCTGAATGCACATTAACTCATTAGCATACTCCTCCCCTCACCTAGAGAGGCACATCTGAATGCACATTAACTCATTAGCATACTCCTGGACACAACCTCAACACACCAGAATACACTTGACAACTCTCCATGGACAAGCCCTCTCTCCATCTCCTATTGAATGGCCCCCTTCAATTCGTGTGAGGGTGGCATGGTTTGAACACGAGGAGCGGTGAATTAGAGATGACTGGTGCAGTGAGGAGGGTCGAGGGTTGAATATTTTCACGGTATTTTACAAATGTCCCAACCCGAGAATAAATCACTTTTCTCCCTGGTAACACAGTATGTCCTGCCAAAATGAGGCTAGTATAGGCTGGTATAGGCTGGTATAGGCTAGTATAGGCTGGTATAGGCTGGTATAGGCTAGTATAGGCTAGTATAGGCTAGTATAGGCTGGTATAGGCTAGTATAGGTTAGTATAGGCTGGTATAGGCTAGTATAGGCTGGTATAGGCTGGTATAGGCTAGTATAGGCTGGTATAGGCTAGTATAGGTTAGTATAGGCTGGTATAGGCTAGTATAGGCTAGTATAGGCTGGTATAGGCTGGTATAGGCTAGTATAGGCTAGTATAGGCTGGTATAGGCTAGTATAGGCTGGTATAGGCTAGTATAGGCTGGTATAGGCTGGTATAGGCTAGTATAGGTTAGTATAGGCTGGTATAGGTTAGTGTAGGCTAGTGTAGGCTAGTATAGGCTGGTATAGGCTGGTATAGGCTAGTATAGGCTAGTATAGGCTGGTATAGGCTAGTATAGGCTAGTATAGGTGGGTATAGGCTGGTATAGGCTAGTATAGGCTGGTATAGGCTAGTATAGGCTGGTATAGGTTAGTATAGGCTAGTATAGGCTAAGTATAGGCTGGTATAGGCTAGTATAGGCTAGTAAATGTTAGTATAGGCTAGTATAGGCTAGTATAGGCTGGTATAGGCTAGTATAGGCTAGTATAGGCTAGTATAGGCTAGAATAGGCTAGTATAGACTGGTATAGGCTAGTATAGGCTAGTATAGGCTAGTATAGGTTAGTATAGGCTAGTATAAGCTAGTATAGGCTGGTATAGGTTAGTATAGGCTGGTATAGGTTAGTATAGGCTGGTATAGGCTAGTATAGGCTGGTATAGGCTAGTATAGGCTGGTATAGGCTAGTATAGGTTAGTATAGGCTGGTATAGGTTAGTATAGGCTAGTATAGGCTAGTATAGGCTAGTGAATATGATTTAAATGTTGAAATATAATTAGTAGGCTGAAGCTTGTATACCTTCATAGTAAGCCTACCTCAGTGTGAAATGTGATTCCCATGTTCAAACAGTATTTTCCAACAGGGGCTGTACATTTGGGTGTTTTTTCTTCTCTCGCCTGAGTAGCCTCGTTTCACTGCCAAAAATAAAATGAAACCATATAGTGTTCAGCGAAGTAACACAATGTTAAATACAGGAAGCCTGGTCAGATAATGAACATCCCAATCACATTAACCGTTACTCATCCAATCACATTAACCGTTACTCATCCAATCACATTAACCGTTACTCATCCAATCACATTAACCGTTACTCATCCAATCACATTAACCGTTACTCTCTTGCGGGAATTCCACTAATGGTCTGTATGTAGCCAAACGTAGCTGCTGCTCGAAAATTGATAAATGGTTTAAAAAAAGTAAGGCCTGCGTCCATAGAGACAGAGAACAGCTCTACTGGTATTACTGTTACTAGTACTGCTACTACCAGCAGTACTACACCTGCACCTGTCGACGACACAAGTTGTTCTGCTTCCACGAGCACATCCAATTCCAGCATCAGTAATTCTACATTTGCAGAACTGACAGTTGTGATTCTGATGCAGCCGAAGAGCTACTGTCCCCTTACCTGGGAAAGCACCAAGCTACTGCCCCTTACCCAGGAAAACACCAAGCTACTGCCCCTTACCCAGGAAAACACCGAGCTACTGCCCCTTGCCCAGGAAAACACCAAGCTACTGCCCCTTACCCAGGAAAACACTGAGCTACTGCCCCTTACCCAGGAAAACACAGAGCTACTGTCCCCTTACCTGGGAAAGCACCAAGCTACTGCCCCTTACCCAGGAAAACACCGAGCTACTGCCCCTTACCCAGGAAAACACCGAGCTACTGCCCCTTACCCAGGAAAACACCAAGCTACTGCCCCTTACACAGGAAAACACCGAGCTACTGCCCCTACCCAGGAAAACACAGAGCTACTGCCCCTTGCCCAGGAAAACACCGAGCTACTGCCCCTTACCCAGGAAAACGCCAAGCTACTGCCCCTTACCCAGGAAAACACCGAGCTACTGCCCCTTACCCAGGAAAACACCGAGCTACTGCCCCTTGCCCAGGAAAACACTGAGCTACTGCCCCTTGCCCAGGAAAACACCGAGCTACTGCCCCTTACCCAGGGAAACACTGAGCTACTGCCCCTTACCCAGGAAAACGCCGAGCTACTGTCCCCTTACCCGGGAAAGCACCAAGCTACTGCCCCCTTACCCAGGAAAGCACCAAGCTACTGCCCCTTACCCAGGACAACACCGAGCTACTGCCCCCTTACCCAGGAAAACACCGAGCTACTGCCCCCTTACCCAGGAAAACACCGAGCTACTGCCCCTTACCCAGGAAAACACCAAGCTACTGCCCCTTACCCAGGAAAACACCGAGCTATTGCCCCTTAACCCGGAAAACACCAAGCTACTGCCCCTTACCCAGGAAAACACCGAGCTACTGCCCCTTACCCAGGAAAACACCGAGCTACTGCCCCTTACCCAGGAAAACACTGAGCTACTGCCCCTTACCCAGGAAAACACCGAGCTACTGCCCCTTACCCAGGAAAACACCGAGCTACTGCCCCTTACCCAGGAAACACCGAGCTACTGCCCCTTACCCAGGAAAACACCGAGCTACTGCCCCTTACCCAGGAAAACACCGAGCTACTGCCCCTTACACAGGAAAGCACCGAACAACAGACAGGGACGTTGGACCATCGAAGAGGCGCAAATATGATGAGAACTACGTTGATTTGGGGTTCACTGATATTGGGAGTAGTGCCTTTCCTCAGCCACAGTGTGTTATATGTGCTACAGTACTATCTCACAACTCAATGAAACCTTCACTCCCGCGCAGACATTTAGAAACAAAACATGCCAATTTGAAAAATAAGCCACGGGAGTATTGTGAGTGAGAATTAAGACGACTTTCGAGTAGTAAGACATGTATAAAAGCAACAGATGAAGATCATAACGGGCGAGAAGCGTCTGAGAGGGTGAGTGGACTTGACTTTTCCTGTTGCCGCGGATATGGCTGGGACAAAGAACTATACAGACAATGTCTTCATCACACAACACTGTGTCACGACGCATCAGTGGCATGGCAGAAGACGTTTTGAAACAATTACTGCTTCGCAGTGGAGTGGTAACGCGCATGCAAGCAGTTGCTCCCCACGCCACCTCCACCTAGAGGCTCTTGGGTAGACTACAGCATCCACCTAGAGGCTCTTGGGTAAGCTGCAGCATCCACCGAGAGGCTCTTGGGTAGACTACAGCATCCACCTAGAGGCTCTTGGGTAAGCTGCAGCATCCACCGAGAGGCTCTTGGGTAGACTACAGCATCCACCTAGAGGCTCTTGGGTAAGCTGCAGCATCCACCGAGAGGCTCTTGGGTAGACTACAGCATCCACCTAGAGGCTCTTGGGTAAACTGCAGCATCCACCGAGAGGCTCTTGGGTCCACTGCAGCATCCACCTAGAGGCTCTTGGGTACACTGCAGCATCCCCCTAGAGGCTCTTGGGTACACTGCAGCATCCACCGAGAGGCTCTTGGGTACTGCAGCATCCCCCTAGAGGCTCTTGGGTAAACTGCAGCATCCACCTAGAGGCTCTTGGGTACTGCAGCATCCCCCTAGAGGCTCTTGGGTAAACTGCAGCATCCACCTAGAGGCTCTTGTTGCCAAGGAAATGCCTGATAACTTGAAAGACGTTTTGGACACTACAGTGAAAATGGTTCACTTTGTTAAAGCAAGGCCCCTGAACTCTCGTGTATTTTCTGCACTATGCAATGATATGGGCAGCAACCATGTAACGCTTTTACATACAGAAGTGTGCTGGTTATCAAGGGGCAAAGTATTGACACAATTTTTTTTAAATTGAGAGACGAGCTTAAAGTTTTCTTTACTTACAATAATTTTGACTTGTCTGACGGCATGCATGATGACGAGTGCCGAGGCCTGCGTTGTCTTGGCTGTGTGCTTAGGGTCGCTGTCTTGGCTGTGTGCTTAGGGTCGTTGTCTTGGCTGTGTGCTTAGGGTCGTTGTCTTGGCTGTGTGCTTAGGGTCGTTGTCTTGGCTGTGTGCTTAGGGTCGTTGTCTTGGCTGTGTGCTTAGGGTCGTTGTCTTGGCTGTGTGCTTAGGGTCGTTGTCTTGGCTGTGTGCTTAGGGTCGTTGTCTTGGCTGTGTGCTTAGGGTCGTTGTCTTGGCTGTGTGCTTAGGGTCGTTGTCTTGGCTGTGTGCTTAGGGTCGTTGTCTTGGCTGTGTGCTTAGGGCCGTTGTCTTGGCTGTGTGCTTAGGGCCGTTGTCTTGGCTGTGTGCTTAGGGCCGTGGTCTTGGCTGTGTGCTTAGGGTCGTTGTCTTGGCTGTGTGCTTAGGGTCGTTGTCTTGGCTGTGTGCTTAGGGTCGTTGTCTTGGCTGTGTGCTTAGGGCCGTTGTCTTGGCTGTGTGCTTAGGGTCGTTGTCTTGGCTGTGTGCTTAGGGTCGTTGTCTTGGCTGTGTGCTTAGGGTCGTTGTCTTGGCTGTGTGCTTAGGGTCGTTGTCTTGGCTGTGTGCTTAGGGTCGTTGTCTTGGCTGTGTGCTTAGGGCCGTTGTCTTGGCTGTGTGCTTAGGGTTGTTGTCTTGGCTGTGTGCTTAGGGTCGTTGTCTTGGCTGTGTGCTTAGGGTCGTTGTCTTGGCTGTGTGCTTAGGGTCCCTGTCTTGGCTGTGTGCTTAGGGTCGTTGTCTTGGCTGTGTGCTTAGGGTCATTGTCCAGTAGTAAGGTGAACCTTCCCCCCCAGTTGGAGGTCCTGAGCGATCTGGAGCAGGTTTTCATCAAGGATCTCTCTGTACTTTGCTCCGTTCATCTTTCCCTCGATCCTGACTAGTCTCCCAGTCCCTGCTGCTGACAAACATCTCCCACAGCATGATGCTGCTACCACCATTCTTCACTGTAGGGATGGTGCCAGGTTTCCTCCAGACATTGGCGCTTGGCATTCATTCCAAAGAGTTCAATCTTGGTTTCATAAGACCAGATAATCTTGTTTCTCATGGTCTGAGAGTCTTTTAGGTGACTTTTGGCAAACTCCAAGTGGGCTAACGTGCCTTTTACTGAGGAGTGGCTTCCGTCTGGCCACTCTACCATAAAGGCCATAAAGGCCTGATTGGTGTTGTGCTGCAGAGATGGTTGTCCTTCTGGAAGGTGGGTAGAGGAACTCTGAGGAACTCTGGAGCTCTGCCAAAGTGTTCATCGGGTTGTTGAAAGAGTCTTGGTGGTTCCAAACTTCTTCCATTTAAGAATGATGGAGGCCACTGTGTTCTTGGGGACCTTCAATGCTGCAGACACTTTTTGGTGCCCTTCCCCAGATCTGTGCCTCGACACAATCCTGTCTCAGAGCTCTACGGACCATTCCTTTGATCTCATGGCTTGGTTTTTGCTCTGACATGCACTATCAACTTTGGGACCTTTATATAGACAGGTGTGTGCCTTTCCAAATCATATCCAATCAATTGAATTGACCACCATTGGACTCCAATCAAGTTGTAGAAACATCTAAAGTATGATCAATGGAAACAGGATCCACCTGAGCTCAATTTCGAGTCTCATATTAAATGGTATGAAAAACTTATGTAAATAAAGTATTTGTGTTTTGATTTTTAATAATGTGTAATACATGTGTGTAGATTGATGAGAATTTTTAATTTATTTAATCCAATTTTAGAATAAGGTTGTAATCGTGAACATTTGAAAAGGTCAAGGGTCTGACTACTTTTTCTAATGCACTGAATATGAATCTAGAACAGAATTATCTATTTTGATGCAATTTGGAATGGAGTTGATGGAGAGAGCAAGACTGCACTGATTTAAAGCAACGATATTCAGGTGATAGAATGGAGTTGATGGAGAGAGAGCAAGACTGCAACTGATTTAAAGCAACGATATTCAGGTGATATGAATGGAGTTGATGGAGAAGAGAGCAAGACTCTAAGCTGATTTAAAGCAGCGATATTCAGGTGATAGAATGGAGTTGATGGAGAGAGAGCAAGACTGCACTGATTTAAAGCAACGATATTCCAGGTGATAGAATGGAGTTGATGGAGAGAGAGCAAGACTGCACTGATTTAAAGCAACGATATTCAGGTGATAGAATGGAGTTGATGGAGAGAGAGAGCAAGACTGCACTGATTTAAAGCAACGATATTCAGGTGATAGAATGGAGTTGATGGAGAGAGAGCAAGACTGCACTGATTTAAAGCAACGATATTCAGGTGATAGAATGGAGTTGATGGAGAGAGAGCAAGACTGCACTGATTTAAAGCAACGGTATTCAGGTGATAGAATGGAGTTGATGGAGAGAGAGCAAGACTGCACTGATTTAAAGCAACGATATTCAGGTGATAGAATGGAGTTGATGGAGAGAGAGCAAGACTGCACTGATTTAAAGCAACGATATTCAGGTGATAGAATGGAGTTGATGGAGAGAGAGCAAGACTGCACTGATTTAAAACAACGATATTCAGGTAATAGGGCTTCTTTTTTTTTTACTCTGCAGCTGCAATTTAAAAAAATCTATAACCTTTACGGTATAATATATATAATCTTTACGTTGATGATTCATCATGCAGAGGCTGTTGAATTAGACATTGTATATAATTTACAGTTCCA
The DNA here is from genome assembly GCF_036934945.1 of Oncorhynchus masou masou. Taxonomy (NCBI): domain Eukaryota; kingdom Metazoa; phylum Chordata; class Actinopteri; order Salmoniformes; family Salmonidae; genus Oncorhynchus; species Oncorhynchus masou. The sequence goes on from NW_027015381.1 coordinate 7,528, forward strand.
TTTCACACCTTGCTGTTCATATAAATAAGGTATTATATTTTACCAGTTTCTCGCAATTATTTATCACGGGAAAAGAGAGAGGTTTTGGGCGGTAAATTCTGTTAAATCTCGCTAACCGGGTTCCCAGCCATTCAACTGACTGGTTCACTAGGGGAGGCTGACTGGTACAGGGGAGGCTGACTGGTACACAGGGGAGGCTGACTGGTACAGGGGAGGCTGACTGGTACAGGGGAGGCTGACTGGTACAGGGGAGGCTGACTGGTACAGGGGAGGCTGACTGGTTCAAGGGAGGCTGACTGGTACACAGGGGAGGCTGACTGGTTCACAGGGGAGGCTGACTGGTACACAGGGGAGGCTGACTGGTACACAGGGGAGGCTGACTGGTACAGGGGAGGCTGACTGGCACAGGGGAGGCTGACTGGTACACAGGGGAGGCTGACTGGTTCACTAGGGAGGCTGACTGGTACACAGGGGAGGCTGACTGGTACACAGGGGAGGCTGACTGGTACACAGGGGAGGCTGACTGGTACACAGGGGAGGCTGACTGGTACACAGGGGAGGCTGACTGGTTCACAGGGGAGGCTGACTGGTACACAGGGAGGCTGACTGGTACACAGGGGAGGCTGACTGGTTCACAGGGGAGGCTGACTGGTACACAGGGGAGGCTGACTGGTACACAGGGGAGGCTGACTGGTACAGGGGAGGCTGACTGGTACACAGGGGAGGCTGACTGGTTCACTAGGGAGGCTGACTGGTTCACTAGGGAGGCTGACTGGTTCACAGGGGAGGCTGACTGGTACACAGGGGAGGCTGACTGGTTCACAGGGGAGGCTGACTGGTACACAGGGAAGGCTGACTGGTACACAGGGGAGGCTGACTGGTACAGGGGAGGCTGACTGGTACAGGGGAGGCTGACTGGTACACAGGGGAGGCTGACTGGTTCACAGGGGAGGCTGACTGGTACACAGGGGAGGCTGACTGGTTCACAGGGGAGGCTGACCGGTTCACATGGGAGGCTGACTGGTACACATGGGAGGCTGACTGGTACACAGGGGAGGCTGACTGGTACACAGGGGAGGCTGACTGGTACACATGGGAGGCTGACTGGTACACATGGGAGGCTGACTGGTTCACAGGGGAGGCTGACTGGTTCACAGGGGAGGCTGACTGGTACACAGGGGAGGCTGACTGGTACACAGGGGAGGCTGACTGGTTCACAGGGGAGGCTGACTGGTACAGGGGAGGCTGACTGGTACACTAGGGAGGCTGACTGGTACACAGGGGAGGCTGACTGGTACACAGGGAGGCTGACTGGTACAGGGGGAGGCTGACTGGTACACAGGGGAGGCTGACTGGTACACAGGGGAGGCTGACTGGTACACAGGGGAGGCTGACTGGTACACAGGGGAGGCTGACTGGTACACAGGGGAGGCTGACTGGTACACAGGGGAGGCTGACTGGTTCACAGGGGAGGCTGACTGGTACAGGGGAGGCTGACTGGTACACAGGGGAGGCTGACTGGTACAGGGGAGGCTGACTGGTACACAGGGGAGGCTGACTGGTACAGGGGAGGCTGACTGGTACACAGGGGAGGCTGACTGGTTCACAGGGGAGGCTGACTGGTACACAGGGGAGGCTGACTGGTACACAGGGGAGGCTGACTGGTACAGGGGAGGCTGACTGGTACACAGGGGAGGCTGACTGGTTCACAGGGGAGGCTGACTGGTACACAGGGGAGGCTGACTGGTACACAGGGGAGGCTGACTGGTACAGGGGAGGCTGACTGGTACACAGGGGAGGCTGACTGGTACACAGGGGAGGCTGACTGGTACAGGGGAGGCTGACTGGTACAGGGGAGGCTGACTGGTACACAGGGGAGGCTGACTGGTACAGGGGAGGCTGACTGGTACAGGGGAGGCTGACTGGTACACAGGGGAGGCTGACTGGTACAGGGGAGGCTGACTGGTACACAGGGGAGGCTGACTGGTACACAGGGGAGGCTGACTGGTACACAGGGGAGGCTGACTGGTACACAGGGGAGGCTGACTGGTACACAGGGGAGGCTGACTGGTACAGGGGAGGCTGACTGGTACACAGGGGAGGCTGACTGGTACACAGGGGAGGCTGACTGGTTCACAGGGGAGGCTGACTGGTACACAGGGGAGGCTGACTGGTACACAGGGGAGGCTGACTGGTACAGGGGAGGCTGACTGGTACACAGGGGAGGCTGACTGGTTCACTAGGGAGGCTGACTGGTTCACTAGGGAGGCTGACTGGTTCACAGGGGAGGCTGACTGGTACACAGGGGAGGCTGACTGGTTCACAGGGGAGGCTGACTGGTACACAGGGAAGGCTGACTGGTACACAGGGGAGGCTGACTGGTACAGGGGAGGCTGACTGGTACAGGGGAGGCTGACTGGTACACAGGGGAGGCTGACTGGTTCACAGGGGAGGCTGACTGGTACACAGGGGAGGCTGACTGGTTCACAGGGGAGGCTGACTGGTTTACAGGGGAGGCTGACCGGTTCACAGGGGAGGCTGACTGGTACACATGGGAGGCTGACTGGTACACATGGGAGGCTGACTGGTTCACAGGGGAGGCTGACTGGTTCACAGGGGAGGCTGACTGGTACACAGGGGAGGCTGACTGGTACACAGGGGAGGCTGACTGGTTCACAGGGGAGGCTGACTGGTACAGGGGAGGCTGACTGGTTCACAGGGGAGGCTGACTGGTACACAGGGGAGGCTGACTGGTTCACTAGGGAGGCTGACTGGTACACAGGGGAGGCTGACTGGTTCACAGGGGAGGCTGACTGGTTTACAGGGGAGGCTGACCGGTTCACAGGGGAGGCTGACCGGTACACAGGGGAGGCTGACTGGTACAGGGGAGGCTGACTGGTACACAGGGGAGGCTGACTGGTACACAGGGGAGGCTGACTGGTACACAGGGGAGGCTGACTGGTACACAGGGGAGGCTGACTGGTTCACAGGGGAGGCTGACTGGTACACAGGGGAGGCTGACTGGTACAGGGGAGGCTGACTGGTTCACAGGGGAGGCTGACTGGTTCACAGGGGAGGCTGACTGGTACACAGGGGAGGCTGACTGGTTCACAGGGGAGGCTGACTGGTTCACTAGGGAGGCTGACCTGGTACACAGGGGAGGCTGACTGGTACACAGGGGAGGCTGACTGGTACAGGGGAGGCTGACTGGTACACAGGGGAGGCTGACTGGTACACAGGGGAGGCTGACTGGTACAGGGGAGGCTGACTGGTACACAGGGGAGGCTGACTGGTACAGGGGAGGCTGACTGGTTCACAGGGGAGGCTGACTGGTTCACAGGGGAGGCTGACTGGTACACAGGGGAGGCTGACTGGTACACAGGGGAGGCTGACTGGTACAGGGGAGGCTGACTGGTTCACTAGGGAGGCTACCTGGTACACAGGGGAGGCTGACTGGTACACAGGGGAGGCTGACTGGTACAGGGGAGGCTGACTGGTTCACTAGGGAGGCTACCTGGTACACAGGGGAGGCTGACTGGTACACAGGGGAGGCTGACTGGTACAGGGGAGGCTGACTGGTACACATGGGAGGCTGACTGGTTCACAGGGGAGGCTGACTGGTACAGGGGAGGCTGACTGGTACACAGGGGAGGCTGACTGGTACACAGGGGAGGCTGACTGGTTCACAGGGGAGGCTGACTGGTACACAGGGGAGGCTGACTGGTTCACAGGGGAGGCTGACTGGTACACAGGGGAGGCTGACTGGTACACAGGGGAGGCTGACTGGTTCACAGGGGAGGCTGACTGGTACAGGGGAGGCTGACTGGTACACAGGGGAGGCTGACTGGTACACAGGGGAGGCTGACTGGTACAGGGGAGGCTGACTGGTACAGGGGAGGCTGACTGGTACACAGGGGAGGCTGACTGGTACACAGGGGAGGCTGACTGGTACAGGGGAGGCTGACTGGTACACAGGGGAGGCTGACTGGTTCACAGGGGAGGCTGACTGGTACACAGGGAGGCTGACTGGTACAGGGGAGGCTGACTGGTCACAGGGGAGGCTGACTGGTACAGGGGAGGCTGACTGGTACAGGGGAGGCTGACTGGTACAGGGGA
>NW_027015382.1:0-11642 GCF_036934945.1 Oncorhynchus masou masou
CCCCCTCAGTAACTAATCTATGTCCCCCCCTCGGTAATTAATCTATGTCCCCCCTCAGTAACGCATCTATGTTCCCCCCTCAGTAACTCATCTATGTCCCCCCTCAGTAACTAATCTATGTCCCCCCTCGGTAATTAATCTATGTCCCCCCTCAGTAACTAATCTATGTCCCTCTCCTCAGTAACTAATCTATGTCACCCCCTCAGTAACTAATCTATGTCCCCCCTCTAGTAACTAATCTATGCCCCCCCAGTAACTAATCCATGCACCCCCCTCAGTAATTGATCGATGCCCCCCTCAGTAACTAATCTATGACCTCCACCCCCTGTAACTAATTTATGTCCCCCCCCTGTAACTAATCTATGTCCCCCCTCGGTAACTAATCTATGTCCCCCCTCGGTAACTAATCTATGTCCCCCCTCAGTAACTAATCTATGTCACCCCCCTCAGTAACTAATCTATGTCACCCCCTCAGTAACTCATCTATGTCCCCCCTCAGTAACTCATCTATGTCACCCCCCCTCAGTAACTAATCTATGTCCCCCTCAGTAACTAATCTATGTCACCCCCTCAGTAACTAATCTATGTCACCCCCTCAGTAACTCATCTATGTCCCCCCTCAGTAACTCATCTATGTCCCCCCTCAGTAACTCATCTATGTCCCCCACCCCTCGGTAACTCATCTATGTCCCCCCTCAGTAACTCATCTATGTCCCCCCTCAGTAACTCATCTATGTCACCCCCCTCAGTAACTCATCTATGTCCCCCCCCTCAGTAACTCATCTATGCCACCCCCTCAGTAACTCATCTATGTCCCCCCTCAGTAACTCATCTATGTCACCCCCTCAGTAACTCATCTATGTCCCCCCTCAGTAACTCATCTATGTCCCCCCTCAGTAACTCATCTATGTCCCCCCCTCAGTAACTCATCTATGTCCCCCCCTCAGTAACTAATCTATGTCCACCCCCTCAGTAACTAATCTATGTCCCCCCCTCAGTAACTAATCTATGTTCCCCCTCGGTAACTCATCTATGTTCCCTCCTCAGTAACTCATCTATGTCCACCCCCTCGGTAACTCATCTATGTCCACCCCCTCAGTAACGAATCTATGTTCCCTCCCTCAGTAACGAATCTATGTCCCCCCCTCAGTAACTAATCTATGTTCCCCCTCGGTAACTAATCTATGTCCACCCCTCAGTAACTCATCTATGTTCCCTCCCTCAGTAACTCATCTATGTCCACCCCCTCGGTAACTCATCTATGTCCACCCCCTCAGTAACGAATCTATGTTCCCTCCCTCAGTAACTCATCTATGTTCCCCCTCAGTAACTCATCTATGCCCCCTCCCCTCAGTAACTCATCTATGTCCCCCCTCGGTAACTAATCTATGTCACCCCCTCAGTAACTAATCTATGTGACCCCCTCAGTAACTAATCTATGTTACCCCCTCAGTAACTAATCTTTGCCCCCCCTCGGTAACTAATCTATGCCCCCCTCGGTAATTAATCTATGTCCCCCCTCGATAACTCATCTATGTCCACCCCCTCAGTAACTAATCTATGTCCCCCCTCAGTAACTAATCTATTGTCCCCCCTCAGTAACTAATCTATTGTCCCCCCTCAGTAACTCATCTATGTTCCCCCCTCGGTAACTAATCTATGCCCCCTCGGTAATTAATCTATGTCCCCCCTCGATAACTCATCTATGTCCACGCCCCCTCAGTAACTAATCTATGTCCCCCCTCAGTAACTAATCTATTGTCCCCCCTCAGTAACTAATCTATTGTCCCCCCCCTCAGTAACTCATCTATGTTCCCCCCTCGGTAACTAATCTATGCCCCCCTCGGTAATTAATCTATGTCCCCCCTCGATAACTCATCTATGTCCACCCCCCTCAGTAACTAATCTATGTCCCCCCTCAGTAACTAATCTATTGTCCCCCCTCAGTAACTAATCTATTGTCCCCCCCTCAGTAACTAATCTATGTCCCCCCTCAGTAACTAATCTATGTCCCCCTCAGTAACTAATCTATGTACCCCCCTCAGTAACTAATCTATGTCCCCCCTCCAGTAACTCATCTATGTTCCCCCTTCAGTAACTAATCTATGTACCCCCTCAGTAACTAATCTATTGTCCCCCCCTCAGTAACTCATCTATGTTCCCCCCTCGGTAACTCATCTATTTTCCCCCCCTCGGTAACTAATCTATGCCCCCCTCAGTAACTAATCTATGTTCCCCCTCTCGGTAACTAATCTATGTTCCCCCTCAGCAACTAATCTATGTCACCCCCCTCAGTAACTAATCTATGCCCCCCCTCGGTAACTAATCTATGTCACCCCCCTCAGTAACTAATCTATGTCCCCCCCTCAGTAACTAATCTATGTCACCCCCTCAGTAACTAATCTATGTCATCCCCCCTCAGTAACTAATCTATGTCCCCCTCAGTAACTAATCTATGTCACCCCCCTCAGTAACTAAACTATGTCACCCCCCCCTCAGTAACTAATCTATGTCCCCCTCAGTAACTAATCTATGTCCCCCCTCAGTAACTAATCAATGCCCCCCTCGGTAACTCATCTATGTCCCCCCTCAGTAACTATTCTATGTCCCCCGCTCAGTAACTAATCTATGTCCCCCCTCGATAACTCATCTATGTCACCCCCTCAGTAACTAATCTATGTCCCCCCTCAGTAACTAATCTATGTCACCCCCTCAGTAACTAATCTATGTCACCCCCCCTCAGTAACTAATCTATGTCCCCCCCTCAGTAACTAATCTATGTCCCCCCCTCAGTAACTAATCAATGCCCCCCTCGGTAACTCATCTATGTTCCACCCCCTCAGTAACTATTCTATGTCCCCCGCTCAGTAACTAATCTATGTCCCCCCTCGGTAACTCATCTATGCCCCCCCTCAGTAACTCATCTATGTCCCCCCCTCAGTAACTAATCTATGTACCCCCTCAGTAACTAATCTATGTACCCCCTCAGTAACTAATCTATGTCACCCCCCTCAGTAACTAATCTATGTCACCCCCCTCAGTAACTAATCTATGTCCCCCCTCAGTAACTAATCTATGTCCCCCCCTCAGTAACTAATCAATGCCCCCCCTCGGTAACTCATCTATGTCCCCCCCTCAGTAACTATTCTATGTCCCCCGCTCAGTAACTAATCTATGTCCCCCTCGATAACTCATCTATGTCACCCCCTCAGTAACTAATCTATGTCCCCCCTCAGTAACTAATCTATGTCACCCCCTCAGTAACTAATCTATGTCACCCCCCTCAGTAACTAATCTATGTCCCCCCTCAGTAACTAATCTATGTCCCCCCTCAGTAACTAATCAATGCCCCCCCTCGGTAACTCATCTATGTTCCACCCCCTCAGTAACTCATTCTATGTCCCCCCGCTCAGTAACTAATCTATGTCCCCCCTCGGTAACTCATCTATGCCCCCCCTCAGTAACTCATCTATGCCCCCCCTCAGTAACTAATCTATGTACCCCCTCAGTAACTAATCTATGTACCCCCTCAGTAACTAATCTATGTCCCCCCTCAGTAACTCATCTATGTTCCCCCTCAGTAACTAATCTATGTACCCCCTCAGTAACTAATCTATTGTCCCCCCTCAGTAACTCATCTATGTTCCCCCTCGGTAACTCATCTATTTTCCCCCTCGGTAACTAATCTATGCCCCCCTCAGTAACTAATCTATGTTCCCCTCTCGGTAACTAATCTATTTTCCCCCTCGGTAACTAATCTATTTCCCCCTCGGTAACTAATCTATGCCCCCCCTCGGTAACTAATCTATGTCACCCCCTCAGTAACTAATCTATGTCCCCCCTCAGTAACTAATCTATGTTCCCCCCTCAGTAAGTAATCTATGTCACCCCCCTCAGTAACTAATCTATGCCCCCCTCGGTAACTAATCTATGTCACCCCCTCAGTAACTAATCTATGTCACCCCCTCAGTAACTAATCTATGTCACCCCCTCAGTAACTAATCTATGTCCCCCCTCAGTAACTAATCTATGTCCCCCCTCAGTAACTAATCAATGCCCCCCTCGGTAACTCATCTATGTCCCCCCTCAGTAACTCATCTTTGTTCCACCCCTCAGTAACTATTCTATGTCCCCCGCTCAGTAACTAATCTATGTCCCCCCTCGATAACTCATCTATGTCACCCCCTCAGTAACTAATCTATGTCCCCCTCAGTAACTAATCTATGTCACCCCCTCAGTAACTAATCTATGTCACCCCCCTCAGTAACTAATCTATGTCCCCCCTCAGTAACTAATCTATGTCCCCCCTCAGTAACTAATCAATGCCCCCCTCGGTAACTAATCTATGTCCCCCCTCAGTAACTAATCTATGTCCCCCCTCAGTAACTCATCTATGTTCCACCCCCTCAGTAACTATTCTATGTCCCCCCGCTCAGTAACTAATCTATGTCCCCCCCTCAGTAACTCATCTATGCCCCCCCTCAGTAACTCATCTATGCCCCCCCTCAGTAACTAATCTATGTCCCCCCTCAGTAACTAATCTATGTCCCCCCCTCAGTAACTAATCTATGTTCCCCCTCAGTAACTAATCTATGTCACCCCCTCAGTAACTAATCTATGCCCCCCCTCAGTAACTCATCTATTTACCCCCCCTCAGTAACTCATCTATGTTCCCCCTCAGTAACTCATCTATGTCCCCCTCAGTAACTAATCTATGTCCCCCCTCAGTAACTAATCTATGCCCCCCTCAGTAACTAATCTATGTTCCCCCTCAGTAACTAATCTATGTCCCCCCTCAGTAACTAATCTATGTCACCCCTCAGTAACTAATCTATGTCCCCCCCAGTAACTAATCTATGCCCCCCTCAGTAACTAATCTATGCCCCCTCAGTAACTCATCTATGTCCCCCCTCAGTAACTAATCTATGCCCCCCTCGGTAACTAATCTATGTCCACCCCCTCAGTAACTCATCTATGCCCTCCCCCTCAGTAACTCATCTATGTCCCCCTCGGTAACTAATCTATGTCACCCCCTCAGTAACTAATCTATGTGACCCCCTCAGTAACTAATCTATGTTACCCCCTCAGTAACTAATCTTTGCCCCCCTCGGTAACTAATCTATGCCCCCCTCGGTAATTAATCTATGTCCCCCCTCGATAACTCATCTATGTCCACCCCCTCAGTAACTAATCTATGTCCCCCCTCAGTAACTAATCTATTGTCCCCCCTCAGTAACTAATCTATTGTCCCCCCTCAGTAACTCATCTATGTTCCCCCCCTCGGTAACTAATCTATGCCCCCCTCGGTAATTAATCTATGTCCCCCCTCGATAACTCATCTATGTCCACGCCCCTCAGTAACTAATCTATGTCCCCCCCTCAGTAACTAATCTATTGTCCCCCTCAGTAACTAATCTATTGTCCCCCCTCAGTAACTCATCTATGTTCCCCCCTCAGTAACTAATCTATGCCCCCCTCGGTAATTAATCTATGTCCCCCCTCGATAACTCATCTATGTCCACCCCCCTCAGTAACTAATCTATGTCCCCCCTCAGTAACTAATCTATTGTCCCCCCTCAGTAACTAATCTATTGTCCCCCCTCAGTAACTAATCTATGTCCCCCCTCAGTAACTAATCTATGTACCCCCTCAGTAACTAATCTATGTCCCCCCTCAGTAACTCATCTATGTTCCCCCTTCAGTAACTAATCTATGTACCCCCTCAGTAACTAATCTATTGTCCCCCCCTCAGTAACTCATCTATGATCCCCCCTCGGTAACTCATCTATTTTCCCCCTCGGTAACTAATCTATGCCCCCCTCAGTAACTAATCTATGTTCCCCCCTCGGTAACTAATCTATGTTCCCCCCTCAGTAACTAATCTATGTCACCCCCCTCAGTAACTAATCTATGCCCCCCCTCGGTAACTAATCTATGTCACCCCCTCAGTAACTAATCTATGTCCCCCCTCAGTAACTCATCTATGTCCCCCCTCAGTAACTCATCTATGTTTCCCCCTCGGTAACTAATCTATGCCCCCCTCAGTAACTAATCTATGTTCCCCCTCGGTAACTAATCTATGTCCCCCCTCAGTAACTAATCTATGTCACCCCCCTCAGTAACTAATCTATGCCCCCCTCGGTAACTAATCTATGTCACCCCCTCAGTAACTAATCTATGTCCCCCCTCAGTAACTAATCTATGTCACCCCCTCAGTAACTAATCTATGTCACCCCCCTCAGTAACTAATCTATGTCCCCCCTCAGTAACTAATCTATGTCACCCCCTCAGTAACTAATCTATGTCACCCCCCCTCAGTAACTAATCTATGTCCCCCCTCAGTAACTAATCTATGTCCCCCCCTCAGTAACTAATCAATGCCCCCCCTCGGTAACTCATCTATGTCCCCCCCTCAGTAACTATTCTATGTCCCCCGCTCAGTAACTAATCTATGTCCCCCCTCGATAACTCATCTATGTCACCCCCTCAGTAACTAATCTATGTCCCCCCTCAGTAACTAATCTATGTCACCCCCTCAGTAACTAATCTATGTCACCCCCCCCTCAGTAACTAATCTATGTCCCCCCTCAGTAACTAATCTATGTCCCCCCTCAGTAACTAATCAATGCCCCCCCTCGGTAACTCATCTATGTTCCACCCCCTCAGTAACTATTCTATGTCCCCCGCTCAGTAACTAATCTATGTCCCCCTCGGTAACTCATCTATGCCCCCTCAGTAACTCATCTATGCCCCCCCTCAGTAACTAATCTATGTACCCCCCTCAGTAACTAATCTATGTACCCCCCTCAGTAACTAATCTATGTCCCCCCTCAGTAACTCATCTATGTTCCCCCTCAGTAACTAATCTATGTACCCCCTCAGTAACTAATCTATTGTCCCCCCTCAGTAACTCATCTATGTTCCCCCTCGGTAACTCATCTATTTTCCCCCTCGGTAACTAATCTATGCCCCCCTCAGTAACTAATCTATGTTCCCCCCTCAGTAACTAATCTATTTTCCCCCTCAGTAACTAATCTATTGTTCCCCCTCGGTAACTAATCTATGTTCCCCCCTCGGTAACTAATCTATGCCCCCCTCGGTAACTAATCTATGTCACCCCCTCAGTAACTAATCTATGTCCCCCTCAGAAACTAATCTATGTCTCCCCCTCAGTAACTAATCTATGTCACCCCCTCAGTAACTAATCTATGCCCCCCCTCGGTAACTAATCTATGTCACCCCCTCAGTAACTAATCTATGTCACCCCCCTCAGTAACTAATCTATGTCACCCCCTCAGTAACTAATCTATGTCCCCCCTCAGTAACTAATCAATGCCCCCCTCGGTAACTCATCTATGTCCCCCTCAGTAACTCATCTTTGTTCCACCCCTCAGTAACTATTCTATGTCCCCCGCTCAGTAACTAATCTATGTCCCCCCTCGATAACTCATCTATGTCACCCCTCAGTAACTAATCTATGTCCCCCCTCAGTAACTAATCTATGTCACCCCCTCAGTAACTAATCTATGTCACCCCCCTCAGTAACTAATCTATGTCCCCCCTCAGTAACTAATCTATGTCCCCCCTCAGTAACTAATCAATGTCCCCCCTCGGTAACTAATCTATGTCCCCCCTCAGTAACTAATCTATGTCCCCCCCCTCAGTAACTAATCTATGTCCCCCCTCAGTAACTCATCTATGTTCCACCCCTCAGTAACTATTCTATGTCCCCCGCTCAGTAACTCATCTATGCCCCCCCTCAGTAACTCATCTATGCCCCCCTCAGTAACTCATCTATGCCCCCTCAGTAACTCATCTATGCCCCCCTCAGTAACTAATCTATGCCCCCCCTCAGTAACTAATCTATGTTCCCCCTCAGTAACTAATCTATGTCACCCCCTCAGTAACTAATCTATGCCCCCCTCAGTAACTCATCTATTTACCCCCCCCTCAGTAACTCATCTATGTTCCCCCCTCAGTAACTCATCTATGCTCCCCCTCAGTAACTAATCTATGTCCCCCCTCAGTAACTAATCTATGTCCCCCCTCAGTAACTAATCTATGTTCCCCCTCAGTAACTAATCTATGTCCCCCCTCAGTAACTAATCTATGTCACCCCCAGTAACTAATCTATGTCCCCCCCAGTAACTAATCTATGCCCCCTCAGTAACTAATCTATGCCCCCCCTCAGTAACTCATCTATGTCCCCCCCTCAGTAACTAATCTATGCCCCCCTCAGTAACTAATCTATGCCCCCCCTCAGTAACTAATCTATGTTCCCCCCCTCAGTAACTAATCTATGTCCCCCCTCAGTAACTAATCTATGCCCCCCCTCAGTAACTCATCTATGTCCCCCCTCAGTAACTCATCTATGTCCCCCCTCAGTAAGTAATCTCTGACCCCCCCCTCAGTAAGTAATCTATGACCCCCCCCTCAGTAACTCTTATGTCTCCACCCCCTCAGTAACTAATCTATATCCCCCCTCAGTAACTCATCTATTTACCCCTCCCCCCAGTAACTAATCTATGCACCCCCTCAAGTAACTCATCTATTTACCCCTCCCCCCTCAGTAACTAATCTATGTCCCCCCAGTAACTAATCTATTGTCCCCCCTCAGTAACTAATCTATTGTCCCCCCCAGTAACTAATCTATGTTCCCCCTCGGTAACTCATCTATGTTCCCCCCTCGGTAACTAATCTATTGTCACCCCCTGTAACCAATCAATGCCCTCGGTAACTAATCTATGCCCCCTCAGTAACTAATCTATGCCCCCCTCAGTAACTAATCTATGCCCCCTCGGTAACTAATCTATCCCCCCTCGGTAACTAATCTATGCCCCCTCGGTAACTAATCTATGCCCCCCCTCGGTAACTAATCTATGCCCCCCCTCAGTAACTAATCTATTGCCCCCCTCAGTAACTAATCTATTGCCCCCCCTCAGTAACTAATCTATGTCCCCCTCAGTAACTAATCTATGTCCCCCTCAGTAACTAATCTATGTCCCCCCTCAGTAACTAATCTATGTTCCCCCCTCAGTAACTAATCTATGTCCCCCCTCAGTAACTAATCTATGTCCCCCCTCAGTAACTCATCTATGTCCCCCCTCAGTAACTAATCTATGTCCCCCCTCCAGTAACTAATCTATGTCCCCCCCTCAGTAACTAATCTATGTCCCCCTCAGTAACTAATCTATGTCCCCCCTCAGTAACTAATCTATGTCCCCCCTCCAGTAACTAATCTATGTCCCCCCTCAGTAACTAATCTATGTCCCCCCCTCAGTAACTAATCTATGTCCCCCCTCCAGTAACTAATCTATGTCCCCCTCAGTAACTAATCTATGTCACCCCCTCAGTAACTAATCAATGCCCCCCTCAGTAACTCATCTATGTCCCCCCTCAGTAACTCATCTATGTTCCCCCTCAGTAACTCATCTATTGTCCCCCCTCAGTAACTAATCTATGTTCCACCCCCTCAGTAACTATTCTATGTCCTCCCCCTCAGTAACTAATCTATGTCCCCCCTCGAGTAACTCATCTATGCCCCCCTCAGTAACTAATCTATGTCCCCCCTCGGTAACTAATCTATGCCCCCCCCTCAGTAACTAATCAATGCCCCCCTCAGTAACTAATCTATGTACCCCCTATGTTCCCCCCTCGGTAATTAATCTATGCCCCCCTCGGTAACTAATCTATGCCCCCCTCAGTAACTAATCTATGCCCCCCTCAGTAACTCATCTATGCCCCCCCTCAGTAACTCATCTATGTCCACCCCCTCAGTAACTAATCTACGTCCCCCCTCAGTAACTCATCTATGTCCCCCCCTCAGTAACTCATCTATGTCCCCCTCAGTAACTAATCTATGTCCCCCCTCAGTAACTCATCTATGTCCCCCTCAGTAACTCATCTATGTCCCCCCTCAGTAACTCAATCTATGCCCCCCCTCAGTAACTAATCTATGCCCCCCTCAGTAACTCATCTATGCCCCCTCAGTAACTAATCTATGCCCCCCCTCAGTAACTCATCTATGCCCCCCCTCAGTAACTAATCTATGCCCCCCCTCAGTAACTCATCTATGCTCCCCCTCAGTAACTCATCTATGTCCCCCCTCAGTAACTCATCTATGCCCCCCTCAGTAACTAATCTATGCCCCCCTCAGTAACTCATCTATGCCCCCTCAGTAACTCATCTATGTCCCCCCTCAGTAACTAATCTATTCCCCCTCAGTAACTAATCTATGTCCCCCCTCAGTAACTCATCTATGTCCCCCCCTCAGTAACTCATCTATGTCCCCCCCTCAGTAACTCATCTATGTCCCCCCTCAGTAACTCATCTATGTCCCCCCTCAGTAACTAATCTATGTCCCCCCTCAGTAACTCATCTATGTCCCCCCTCAGTAACTCATCTATGTCCCCCTCAGTAACTCATCTATGTCCCCCCCTCAGTAACTCATCTATGTCCCCCCTCAGTAACTCATCTATGTCCCCCCTCAGTAACTAATCTATTCCCCTCATTAACTAATCTATGCCCCCCCCTCAGTAACTCATCTATGCCCCCTCAGTAAGTAATCTATGTCCCCCCTCAGTAACTCATCTATGTTACCCCCCTCAGTAAGTAATCTATGTCCCCCTCAGTAACTAATCTATGTCCCCCTCAGTAAGTAATCTATGTCCCCCCTCAGTAACTAATCTATGTCCCCCCTCAGTAAGTAATCTATGTCCCCCTCAGTAACTCATCTATGTCACCCCCTCAGTAACTAATCTATGTCCCCCCTCAGTAACTAATCTATGTCCCCCCTCAGTAACTAATCTATGTCCCCCTCAGTAACTCATCTATGTCCCCCTCAGTAACTAATCTATGTCCCCCTCAGTAACTCATCTATGTCCCCCCTCAGTAACTAATCTATGTTCCCCCCCCAGTAACTAATCTATGTCGTCCCCCTCAGTAACTCATCCATGTCGTCCCCCTCAGTAACTAATCTATGCCCCCCCCAATAACTAATCTATTTCCCCCTCCTCAGTCATTTATCTATATCCCTCCCCTCAGTAACTAATCTATGCCCCCCCCTCAGTAACTAATCTATGTCCCCCTATGTTCCCCCCTCGGTAATTAATCTATGCCCCCCCTCGGTAACTAATCTATGCCCCCCCTCAGTAACTAATCTATGCCCCCTCAGTAACTCATCTATGCCCCCCTCAGTAACTCATCTATGTCCACCCCCCTCAGTAACTAATCTACGTCCCCCCTCAGTAACTCATCTATGTCCACCCCCTCAGTAACTCATCTATGTCCCCCTCAGTAACTAATCTATGTCCCCCCTCAGTAACTCTTATGTCCCCCCTCAGTAACTCATCTATGCCCCCTCAGTAACTCATCTATGTCCCCCCCTCAGTAACTAATCTATGCCCCCCCCTCAGTAACTAATCTATGCCCCCCCCTCAGTAACTCATCTATGCCCCCCCCTCAGTAACTAATCTATGCCCCCCCTCAGTAACTAATCTATGCCCCCCCTCAGTAACTAATCTATGCCCCCCCTCAGTAACTCATCTATGCCCCCTCAGTAACTCATCTATGCCCCCCCTCAGTAACTAATCTATGCCCCCCCTCAGTAACTCATCTATGCCCCCCTCAGTAAGTAATCTATG
>NW_027015383.1:2500-11640 GCF_036934945.1 Oncorhynchus masou masou
GCAATGTTAACACATGTTACCCAAGCCAATAAAGCCCCTTTGAATTGAAGATTGAGAGACAGAGAGAGAGAGAGAGAGAGAGAGAGAGAGAGAGAGATAGATTTGGGGTTCTGGATTCTGTCACTTATTGGTAAAGAAGTGGTGATATTGATATTGTTGGGTAATGGTTGGTTGTGGGAGAGTGATAGCATTCCTCAGGTATAACCATGGTGTTCTATGGTTCTATGGATTTAAGATCATTCAGCTCAAGTGTAAAAAAGTGTAAACTGCCATAATGTGTAGGTGTACACACAGCTGTGTTCTAGTATACTGGACCGTTGGCTTTCATACTGTTTGAATTCTCAGTGCGGCTCAAGCTATTTTTCCAGCTGTTACACATTGAAATGAATAGAGGACTTGTAGGTGGAGTCGCAATGGTTATGAATTTTGGGGAGGTGCTCGGTCGGCTGTGCCTCCCCGTGGATGGTGGTGGAGCCACGTAGCTATGTCACAATGGGACGATGGACTGTCACATCTCTGCGTCTGTGGGACTCTGAATTGCGCTGAACACTGACCAAACACGCAAACACACTCACAAACACACACCTCCCCTCATGACAGCCCCACTGCCATCCTACCTTGGCGATCTGGACACACCAGTTGAGCAGCAGTTGAGAGCCGATGTTGTCTCAGGTTCGTGGGACGAGCCGAGAGGCAGCCGTGGGGCATGAGCTGGGTGACCAGCTGTGTGGTGGGCTCAGGCAGACCCCCAGGAGACGGACTGTGGGGTGCCCATGCCGGGCCATAATCAGGCCCTGGTGGGGATAGATAGGGACCTCAGGCCTGAATCCTGACACTGTGGACGGAGGAGCATACAGGAGCAAACAGCCAAGTGCACACAGGTGGAAGGGGAAATACAAGTGTTATGGTGATGGGTGTTGACAGTGTAGTGTAGTGTAGTGCAGTGTAGTGTAGTGTAGTGTAGTGTAGTGTAGTGTAGTGTAGTGCAGTGTCGTGAATGGATGGCAGGGTGTAGTGTAGTGTAGTGCAGTGTCGTGAATGGATGGCAGGGTGTAGTGTAGTGTAGTGCAGTGTCGTGAATGGCAGGGTGTAGTGTAGTGTAGTGCAGTGTAGTGTAGTGCAGTGTAGTATAGTGTAGTGTAGTGTAGTGTAGTGTAGTGTAGTGTAGTGCAGTGCAGTGTAGTGAATGGCAGGGTGTAGTGTAGTGTAGTGTAGTGCAGTGTAGTGAATGGCAGGGTGTAGTGTAGTGTAGTGCAGTGTAGTGTAGTGTAGTGCAGTGTAGTGTAGTGCAGTGTCGTGAATGGCAGGGTGTGTGTGTAGGTGTCACAGACACCTTTGACCGACACCCATTCACCATTATTTCTGCCTCTATCTTCTCTCTAGTTACACACAGCCTCCCTCTATCTTCTCTCTAGTTACACACAGCATCCCTCTATCTTCTCTCTAGTTACACACAGCCTCCCTCTATCTTCTCTCTAGTTACACACAGCCTCCCTCTATCTTCTCTCTAGTTACACACAGCCTCCCTCTATCTTCTCTCTAGTTACACACAGCCTCCCTCTATCTTCTCTATAGTTACACACAGCCTGCCTCTATCTTCTCTCTAGTTACACACAGCCTCCCTCTATCTTCTCTATAGTTACACACAGCCTCCCTCTATCTTCTCTCTAGTTACACAGCCTCCAACTATCTTCTCTCTAGTTACACACAGCCTCCCTCTATCTTCTCTCTAGTTACACAGCCTCCAACTATCTTCTCTCTAGTTACACACAGCCTCCCTCTATCTTCTCTATAGTTACACACAGCCTCCCTCTATCTTCTCTCTAGCTACACACCCTCCCTCTATCTTCTCTCTAGTTACACACAGCCTCCCTCTATCTTCTCTCTAGTTACACACACCCTCCCTCTATCTTCTCTCCAGTTACACACAGCCTCCCTCTATCTTCTGTCTAGTTACACACAGCCTCCCTCTATCTTCTCTCTAGTTACACACAGCCTCCCTCTATCTTCTCTCTAGTTACACACAGTCTCCCTCTATCTTCTCTCTAGTTACACACAGCCTCCCTCTATCTTCTCTCTAGTTACACACAGCCTCCCTCTATCTTCTCTCTAGTTACACACAGCCTCCCTCTATCTTCTCTATAGTTACACACAGCCTCCCTCTATCTTCTCTCTAGTTACACACAGCCTCCCTCTATCTTCTCTCTAGTTACACACAGCCTCCCTCTATCTTCTCTCTAGTTACACACAGCCTCCCTCTATCTTCTCTATAGTTACACACAGCCTCCCTCTATCTTCTCTCTAGTTACACACAGCCTCCCTCTATCTTCTCTCTAGTTACATACAGCCTCCCTCTATCTTCTCTCTAGTTACACACAGCCTGGCTGACTTCTACTCTAGTTACACACAGCCTCCCTCTATCTTCTCTCTAGTTACACACAGCCTCCCTCTATCTTCTCTCTAGTTACATACAGCCTCCCTCTATCTTCTCTCTAGTTACACACAGCCTCCCTCTATCTTCTCTCTAGTTACACACAGCCTCCCTCTATCTTCTCTCTAGTTACACACAGCCTCCCTCTATCTTCTCTCTAGTTACACACAGCCTCCCTCTATCTTCTCTCTAGCTACACACCCTCCCTCTATCTTCTCTCTAGTTACACACAGCCTCCCTCTATCTTCTCTCTAGTTACACACAGCCTCCCTCTATCTTCTATCTAGTTACACACAGCCTCCCTCTATCTTCTCTCTAGTTACACACAGCCTCCCTCTATCTTCTCTCTAGTTACACACAGCCTCCCTCTATCTTCTCTCTAGTTACACACAGCCTCCCTCTATCTTCGCTCTAGTTACACACAGTCTCCCTCTATATTCTCTATAGCTACACACAGCCTGGCTGACTTCTACTCTAGTTACACACAGCCTCCCTCTATCTTCTATCTAGTTACACACAGCCTCCCTCTATCTTCTCTCTAGTTACACACAGCCTCCCTCTATCTTCTCTATAGTTACACACAGCCACCCTCTATCTTCTCTCTAGTTACACACACCCTCCCTCTATCTTCTCTCTAGTTACACAGCCTCCCTCTATCTTCTCTATAGTTACACACAGCCTCCCTCTATCTTCTCTCTAGTAACACACACCCTCCCTCTATCTTCTCTCTAGTTACACACAGCCTCCCTCTATCTTCTCTGTAGTTACACACAGCCTCCGTCTATCTTCTCTCTAGTTACACACACCCTCCCTCTATCTTCTCTCTAGTTACACACAGCCTCCGTCTATCTTCTCTCTAGTTACACACAGCCTCCCTCTATCTTCTCTCTAGTTACACACACCCTCCCTCTATCTTCTCTCTAGTTACACACAGCCTCCCTCTATCTTCTCTGTAGTTACACACAGCCTCCGTCTATCTTCTCTCTAGTTACACACAGCCTCCCTCTATCTTCTCTCTAGTTACACACAGCCTCCCTCTATCTTCTCTCTAGTTACACACAGCCTCCCTCTATCTTCTCTCTAGCTACACACCCTCCCTCTATCTTCTCTCTAGTTACACACAGCCTCCCTCTATCTTCTCTCTAGTTACACACACCCTCCCTCTATCTTCTCTCCAGTTACACACAGCCTCCCTCTATCTTCTGTCTAGTTACACACAGCCTCCCTCTATCTTCTCTCTAGTTACACACAGCCTCCCTCTATCTTCTCTCTAGTTACACACAGCCTCCCTCTATCTTCTCTCTAGTTACACACAGCCTCCCTCTATCTTCTCTCTAGTTACACACAGCCTCCCTCTATCTTCTCTCTAGTTACACACAGCCTCCCTCTATCTTCTCTCTAGTTACACACAGCCTCCCTCTATCTTCTCTCTAGTTACACACACCCTCCCTCTATCTTCTCTCTAGTTACACACAGCCTCCCTCTATCTTCTCTCTAGTTACACACAGCCTCCCTCTATCTTCTCTATAGTTACACACAGCCTCCCTCTATCTTCTCTCTAGCTACACACCCTCCCTCTATCTTCTCTCTAGTTACACACAGCCTCCCTCTATCTTCTCTCTAGTTACACACACCCTCCCTCTATCTTCTCTCTAGTTACACACAGCCTCCCTCTATCTTCTCTCTAGTTACACACAGCCTCCCTCTATCTTCTCTCTAGTTACACACAGCCTCCCTCTATCTTCTCTCTAGTTACACACAGCCTCCCTCTATCTTCTCTCTAGTTACACACAGCCTCCCTCTATCTTCTCTCTAGTTACACACAGCCTCCCTCTATCTTCTCTCTAGTTACACACAGCCTCCCTCTATCTTCTCTCTAGTTACACACAGCCTCCCTCTATCTTCTCTCTAGTTACACACAGCCTCCCTCTATCTTCTCTCTAGTTACACACAGCCTCCCTCTATCTTCTCTATAGTTACACACAGCCTCCGCTCTATCTTCTCTCTAGTTACACACAGCCTCCCTCTATCTTCTCTCTAGTTACACACAGCCTCCCTCTATCTTCTCTCTAGTTACACACAGCCTCCCTCTATCTTCTCTCTAGTTACACACAGCCTCCCTCTATCTTCTCTCTAGTTACACACAGTCTCCCTCTATATTCTCTATAGCTACACACAGCCTGGCTGACTTCTACTCTAGTTACACACAGCCTGGCTGACTTCTACTCTAGTTACACACAGCCTGGCTGACTTCTACATTCTCTGCACAAAGAGCAGGGTATTTTGAAGCTTCTGTGGGCTTGATAGATGAAGGGCCTATACATTTAGATTCTAAAGGAGGTGAGAGTGGCTCAGCGGTGGAGAGTAGATGAATCCCGGCACAGTGCAGGCAGTAGGGAGGTCCATTTGGCACCGACAGTGCCCTGATTTAACACCGGGGTAAAGTAGCAGCATTACATCTGCACTCCATTAAACTAAAGCCCATTATACAAGCCCAGAGTACAGCCAAATATGGTCGTGGAAGTCTGAACCAGACACTCACACAGGAGGAAAACAAGTGGCTTTGTTAGTCTGTTGTGTGACAGGAGGCTCTGACAGTTGTTAGAAGGGAGGTACTGGGGATATGATGATAATATATATGAGTGTGGTGTGTGTGATGAGAGTGTGTGTTTGGGGATATCTCTCACATCCCCCCCCCCACACACACACACACACAGGGATAGACTGGCACAGCCCCAGTGATAGACTGGCACAGCCCCAGGGATAGACTGGCACAGCCCCAGGGATAGACTTGCACAGCCCCAGGATAGACTGGCATAGCCCCAGGGATAAGATCACACAACCCCCAGGGATAGACTGGCACAACCCTGTGATAGACTGCACAGCCCGTGGATAGACTGTGCACAGCCCCAGGGATAGACTGGCACAACCCCAGGGATAGACTGGCACAACCCCAGGGATAGACTGGCACAGCCCCAGGGACAGACTGGCAGAGCCCCAGGATAGACTGGCACATCCCCAGGATGGACTTGCACAGCCCCAGGGATAGACTGGCACAGCCCCAGGGATAGACTGGCACAACCCCAGGGATAGACTGGCACAACCCCAGGGATAGACTGGCACAGCCCCAGGGATAGACTGGCAGAGCCCCAGGGATAGACTGGCACAGCCCCCAGGGATAGACTGGCACAGCCCCAGGGATAGACTGGCACAGCCCCAGGGATAGACTGGCACAGCCCCAGGGATAGACTGGCACAGCCCCAGGGATAGACCTGGCACAGCCCCAGGGATAGACTGGCACAGCCCCAGGGATAGACTGGCACAGCCCCAGGGATAGACTGGCACAGCCCCAGGGATAGACTGGGCACAGCCCCCAGGGATAGACTGGCACAGCCCCAGGGATAGACTGGCACAGCCCCAGGGATAGACTGGCACAGCCCCAGGGATAGACTGGCACAGCCCCAGGGATAGACTGGCACAGCCCCAGGGATAGACTGGCACAGCCCCAGGGATAGACTGGCACAGCCCCAGGGATAGACTGGCACAGCCCCAGGGATAGACTGGCACAGCCCCAGGGATAGACTGGCACAGCCCCAGGGATAGACTGGCACAGCCCCAGGGATAGACTGGCACAGCCCCAGGGATAGACTGGCACAGCCCCAGGGATGAGACTGGCACAGCCCCAGGGATAGACTTGCACAGCCCCAGGGATAGACTGGCACAGCCCCAGGGATAGACTGGCACAGCCCCCAGGGATAGACTGGCACAGCCCCAGGGATAGACTGGCACAGCCCCAGTGATAGACTGGCACAGCCCCAGTGATAGACTGGCACAGCCCCAGGGATAGACTGGCACAGCCCCAGGGATAGACTGGCACAGCCCCAGGGATAGACTGGCACAGCCCCAGGGATAGACTGGCACAGCCCCCAGGGATAGACTGGCACAGCCCCAGGGATAGACTGGCACAACCCCAGGGATAGACTGGCACAACCCCAGGGATAGACTGGCACAGCCCCAGGGATAGACTGGCACAGCCCCCAGGGATAGACTGGCACAGCCCCAGGGATAGACTGGCACAGCCCCAGGGATAGACTGGCACAGCCCCAGTGATAGACTGGCACAGCCCCAGTGATAGACTGGCACAGCCCCAGAGATGCAAAGCTGTGCATGTGTTTAAGTTTATGATAGTGTTCATGAGTGTCTTTATGAGTAATACAGAGTTGTTAATATAATCATTCATTCACATGAATTATTCCAACTATTCCAACGCACGCACACACGCACGCACGCACGCAAACACACACACACACACACACACACACACACACACACACACACACACACACACACACATACACACACACCCAGATAGTGACATGATGCTAAGCAGTGTGTGTGTGTGTGTGTGTGTGTGTGTGTGTGTGTGTGCGTGTGTGAGGGAGAACAGCTTGCTGGCTCCTGGTCTGTCTCTAACTGTCCCAGTGGCAGCCTGTGGGCCTGCTTTTAGATTGCAGTTTAAAAACTGGGGAGCCATGTGGGCTCTGGATGTCCAACGCCATCCACTGGGAGACAGGAAGGAGGGAGAAGGAAGGGAGGATGGGACTTTTCAATTAGGTTTGGCAAAATGTCTCTCTCTCCAACCAGCATGCACACACACACACACACGCAGACACACACGCACACACACACACACACGCAGACACACACACACGCACACACACACGCACACGCACACACGCACACGCACACGCACACACACACCGGGATAGACTCATCGCTAAAACTCCCGTACGGCTCAGGAGAGACGAAGGTTGAAAGTCATGCGTCCTCCGATACACAACTCCAACCAAGCCGCACTGCTTCTTAACACAGCGCCATCCGACCTGGAATCCAGCCGCACCAATGTGTCGGAGGAAACACCGTGCACCTGGCAACCTTGGTTAGCGTGCACTGCGCTGCGCACGATGAGACACGGATTTCCCCTACCGGCCAAACCCTCCCTAACCCGGGCGACGCTATGCCAATTGTGCATCGCCCCACAGACCTCCTGGTCGCGGCCGGTTACGACAGAGCCTGGGCGCGAACTCAGGGTCTCTGGTGGCACAGCTGGCGCTGCAGTACAGCGCCTTAAACACTGCGACACCCGGGAGGCCCCACCCCATTGTCTTTCTTACCCCATCCTATATCCTGCCACACCCTCTAACCCCTACCTTATCTACCCTACCCCTTCCTCTATCCTACCCCATCCTCTATCCTACAGCATCCTCTAATCCCTACCCCATCCTCTAACCCCTACCCTATCCTCTATCCCCTACCTCATCCTCTATCCCCAACCTCATCCTCTATCCTACCTCATTCTCTAACCCCTATTCCATCATCTATTGCCAACCACATCCACAAACCCCTACACCATCCTCTATTCCTAACCCCATCCTCCATCCCCTACCCCATCCTCTACCCTGTACCCCATCCTCTATCCCCAACCCCATTCTCTATCCTACTCCACCCTCTAACCCTCTAATCCCTACCCCATCCTCTATCCTACCCCATCCTCTACCCTGTACCCCATCCTCTATCCCCAACCCCATTCTCTATCCTACTCCACCCTCTAACCCTCTAATCCCTACCCCATCCTCTATCCTACCCCATCCTCTACCCTGTACCCCATCCTCTATCCCCAACCCCATTCTCTATCCTACTCCACCCTCTAGCCCCTCTAATCCCTACCCCCATCCTCTATCCTGCTCCCCCATCCCCTATCCCACCCCCATCTTCTAGCCTCTAAACCATCCCATAATCCCTACCCCATCCCTCTATCCTACCCCATACTCTATCCCATCCTACCCCCACCCTCTAACCCCCTACCACTTCCGCCAACCCATACCCCATCCCTCTATCCTACTCCCATACTCTATCTCTATCCCACCCCACCTCCTCTAACCCCCCTACCCCATCCCTCTCATCCTACCCAATTCCTATAATCCCCTTCCCCATCCTCTATCCTACCCCCATCCTATAATCCCTACCCCATCCTCTCAATTCCTACCTCATCTTCTATCCTACTCCCATCCTCTATCCTACCCCATACCTCATCCTATCCTACTCCCACCCTCTAACCCCCTACCACCCCATCCTCTCTATCCTACCCCATACTTCCTCTATCCTATCCTACCCCACCCTCTAACCCCTACCACATCCTCTAACCCATACCCCATCCCCCATCCTACCCCATACTCCCATCCTATCCTACCCCACCCTCTAACCCCTACCCCATCCCTCTATCCTACCCAATTCCTATAATCCCTTCCCC
This sequence comes from Oncorhynchus masou masou, assembly GCF_036934945.1. Lineage (NCBI taxonomy): Eukaryota > Metazoa > Chordata > Actinopteri > Salmoniformes > Salmonidae > Oncorhynchus > Oncorhynchus masou. Next base: position 11,242 of record NW_027015383.1, read on the forward strand.
ATCCTCTATCCTACCCCCATCCTATAATCCCTACCCCATCCTCTAATTCCTACCTCCTCATCTTCTATCTCTACCCCCATACTCTATCCCACCCCATACTCTAATCCCCACCCCATTGCTCCATCCAACCCCCTGTCCTCCATCCTACCCCATTCTCTAATCACCACTCCCATCCCCTCCAACCCTCACCACAATCCTCAACCCCCCTACCCCATCCTCTAATCCCTACCCCATCCTTTAACCCCTACCCCCATCCCTCTAAACCCTCACCCCCATCCTCTATCCCCACGCCATCCGGCTAGCCTCTACTCCTGCATCCTCCCATAAACCCCACCCCATCCCTCTCATCCAACCCCATCCCCTATCCCACCCCATCCTCTAACCTCCAAACCCATCGTC
>NW_027015384.1:0-11639 GCF_036934945.1 Oncorhynchus masou masou
ATCTAGTTAACGTTGTATTTAATGTAGTTTACTATCTGTGCCAGGCTATAAATGACACAGATAATATCTAGTTAACGTTGTATTTAATGCCAGGCTATAAATGACACAGATAATATCTATTTAATGTTGTATTTAATGTAGTTTTACTATCTGTGCCAGGCTATAAATGACACAGATAATATCTAGTTAACGTTGTATTTAATGCCAGGCTATAAATGACACAGATAATATCTATTTAATGTTGTATTTAATGTAGTTTTACTATCTGTGCCAGGCTATAAATGACACAGATAATATCTAGTTAACGTTGTATTTAATGTAGTTTTACTATCTGTGCCAGGCTATAAATGACACAGATAATATCTAGTTAACGTTGTATTTAATTGATCACAGCTTTCTGCTTTCCATGTAGAGTTTTTGGTAAAAAACATTACATTTGATTATTTTGTCAGCACAAATTTGGAAAAAATTCTTTGTTTATCTTTGTCAAACAGGCTGGACGTCCTCCCAAAGATATGCTTAAAGTTCTGAATGATGATATGAGATATATATGATATACCAAGAGGTGTTCTGTACCTGTCTGTCCAGGAGGGAGGAGAGTAGAGCAGGACCAAGAGGTGTTCTGTACCTGTCTGTCCAGGAGGGAGGAGAGTAGAGCAGGACCAAGAGGTGTTCTGTACCTGTCTGTCCAGGAGGGAGGAGAGTAGAGCAGGACCAAGAGGTGTTCTGTACCTGTCTGTCCAGGAGGAGGAGAGTAGAGCAGGACCAAGAGGTGTTCTGTACCTGTCTGTCCAGGAGGGAGGAGAGTAGAGCAGGACCAAGAGGTGTTCTGTACCTGTCTGTCCAGGAGGGAGGAGAGGAGCAGGAGACCTGTCTGTCCAGGAGGGAGGAGAGCAGCAGGACCAAGAGGTGTTCTGTACCTGTCTGTCCAGGAGGGAGGAGTAGAGCAGGACCAAGAGGTGTTCTGTACCTGTCTGTCCAGGAGGGAGGAGAGTAGAGCAGGACCAAGAGGTGTTCTGTACCTGTCTGTCCAGGAGGGAGGAGAGTAGAGCAGGACCAAGAGGTGTTCTGTACCTGTCTGTCCAGGAGGGAGGAGAGTAGAGCAGGACCAAGAGGTGTTCTGTACCTGTCTGTCCAGGAGGGAGGAGAGTAGAGCAGGACCAAGAGGTGTTCTGTACCTGTCTGTCCAGGAGGGAGGAGAGTAGAGCAGGACCAAGAGGTGTTCTGTACCTGTCTGTCCAGGAGGGAGGAGAGTAGAGCAGGACCAAGAGGTGTTCTGTACCTGTCTGTCCAGGAGGGAGGAGAGTAGAGCAGGACCAAGAGGTGTTCTGTACCTGTCTGTCCAGGAGGAGGAGAGTAGAGCAGGACCAAGAGGTGTTCTGTACCTGTCTGTCCAGGAGGGAGGAGAGTAGAGCAGGACCAAGAGGTGTTCTGTACCTGTCTGTCCAGGAGGGAGGAGAGTAGAGCAGGACCAAGAGGTGTTCTGTACCTGTCTGTCCAGGAGGGAGGAGAGTAGAGCAGGACCAAGAGGTGTTCTGTACCTGTCTGTCCAGGAGGGAGGAGAGTAGAGCAGGACCAAGAGGTGTTCTGTACCTGTCTGTCCAGGAGGGAGGAGGCCTGGCAGGACCAAGAGGTGTTCTGTACCTGTCTGTCCAGGAGGGAGGAGAGTAGAGCAGGACCAAGAGGTGTCTCTGTACCTGTCTGTCAGGAGGGAGAACTCTGTGGACCTCTCTCTCTGTCTCTCTCTCTGTCTCTCTCTGTCTGTCTCTGTCTCTCTCTGTCTCTCTGTCTCTCCAGCGCTCTGCACAGTCAGCAGTGGAGGACAGTGATCAGATCTTTACTGAGCTGATCCGCTCCATTGAGAGAAGGAGCTCTGAGGTGAAGGAGCTGATCAGAGCCCAAGAGAAGGCTCAAGTGAGTCAAGCTGAAGGACTCCTGGAGCAACTGAAGCAGGAGATCGCTGAGCTGAGGAAGAGAAGCACTGAGCTGGAGCAGCTCTCACACACAGAGGATCACATCCATTTCCTCCAGGTAACTAAACTGTCTTGTTACATGTGATATGAAATTAACTTCATGGGAAATGTCTCTCTGTCGTCTCTCTCTCTCTCTCTGTCTGTCCCTCTCTCTCTGTCCGTCCCCTCTCTCTCTCTGTCCGTCCCTCTCTCTCTCTGTCCGTCCTCTCTCTCTCTGTCCGCTCCTCTCTCTCTCTGTCCTCCCTCTCTCTCTCTGTCCCCTCTCTCTCTCTGTCCGTCCCTCTCTCTCTCTCTGTCTGTCCCTCTCTCTCTCTCTGTCCGCCCCTCTCTCTCTCTCTCTGTCCGTCTCCTCTCTCTGTCCGTCCCTCTGTCTGTCTGTCTGTCCTCCCTCTCTGTCTGTCTGTCCGTCCTCTCTCCTCTCTCTCTGTCGTGTCTCTCTCTCTGGAGATCCCTCTCTGTCTGTCTGTCTGTCCCTCCCTCTCTGTCTGTCTGTCTGTCCGTCTCCTCTCTGTCTGTCTGTCTGTCCGTCCCTCTCTGTCTGTCTGTCTGTCCGTCCCTCTCTGTCTGTCTGTCTGTCCCTCCTCTCTCTGTCTGTCTGTCTGTCCTGTCCCTCTCTGTCTGTCTGTCTGTCCGTCCCTCTCTGTGTCTGTCTGTCTGTCCGTCCCTCTCTGTCTGTCTGTCTGTCCCTCTCTCTGTCTGTCTGTCCGTCCCTCTCTCTGTCTGTCTGTCCATCCTCTGTCTGTCCTGTCCTCTCTCTCTCTGTCTGTCCTGTCCGTCCCTCTCTGTCTGTCTGTCCATCCTCTCTCTGTCTGTCTGTCCGTCCTCTATCTCTGTCTGTCTGTCTGTCCCTCTCTGTCTGTCTGTCTGTCCATCCTCTCTCTGTCTGTCTGTCTGGTCCCTCTATCGTCTGTCATCCTCCCTCTGTCTGTCCGGTCCCTCTCTCTCTGTCTGTCTGTCCGTCCCTCTCTCTCTGTCTGTCTGTCCGTCCCCTCTGTCCTCTCTCTGTCTGTCTGTCCGTCCCTCTCTCTCTCTCTGTCCGTCCTCTCTCTCTGTCTGTCCGTCCCCCTCTCTCTCCGTCCCTCTGTTCTCTCTGTCCGTCCCTCTCTCTGTTCTCTGTCCGTCCCTCGTCTGTCTCTCTCTGTCTGTCCGTCCCTCTCTCTCTCTGTCCGTCCTCTCTCTCTGTCTGTCCGTCCCTCTCTCTCTGTCCTGTCCGTCCCTCTGTCTGTCTGTCTGTCCGTCCCTCTCTCTCTGTCTGTCTGTCCGTCCCTCTCTCTCTCTGTCTGTCTGTCCCTCTCTCTGTCTCTGTCCCTCTCTCTGTCTGTCTGTCCGTCCCTCTGTCTGTCTGTCTGTCTGTCTGTCCGTCCCTCTCTGTCTGTCTGTCTGTCCGTCCCTCTCTGTCCGTCCGTCTGTCTGTCCGTCCCTCTCTGGTCTGTCTGTCCGTCCCTCTCTGGTCTGTCCGTCCCTCTGTCTGCCTGTCCGTCCTCTCTCTCTCTGTCCGTCTGTCCGTCCCCTCTCTCTCTGTCTGTCTGTCCGTCCTCTCTCTCTCTGTCTGTCTGTCCGTCCCTCTGTCTGTCTGTCCGTCCCTCTCTCTGTCTGTCTGTCCGTCCCCTCTCTGTCTGTCTGTCTGTCCTCCTCTCCTCTCTGTCTGTCCGTCCCTCTCTCTGTCTGTCTGTCCGTCCCTCTGTCTGTCTGTCTGTCCGTCCTCTCTGTCTGTCTGTCCGTCCCCTCTCTGTCCTGTCCGTCCCTCTCTGTCTGTCTGTCCGTCTCTCTCTCTCTGTCTGTCTGTCTGTCTGTCCCTCCTCTCTCTGTCTGTCTGTCTGTCCGTCCCTCTCTCTGTCTGTCTGTCCGTCCCTCTGTCTCCTCTGTCTGTCTGTCTGTCTGTCCTCTGTCTGTCTGTCCGTCCCTCTGTCTGTCCGTCCCTCTCTGTCTGTCCGTCCCTCTCTCTGTCTCTGTCCGTCCCTCTCCTCTGTCTGTCTGTCTGTCCAAGTCCCTCTGTCTGTCCGTCCCTCTGTCTGTCTCTCTGTCCGTCTCTCTCTGTCCTCTCTGTCTGTCCGTCCCTCCCTCTGTCTGTCTGTCCGTCCCTCTCTCTGTCTGTCTGTCCGTCCCTCTCTCTCTGTTGGTCTGTCCGTCCTCTCTCTCTGTCCCTCTGTCCGTCCCTCTCTGTCTGTCTGCCTGTCCGTCCCTCTCTGTCTGTCTGTCTGTCCGTCCCTCTCTCTGTCTCTGTCCGTCCCTCTCTCTCTGTCTGTCTGTCCGTCCTCTCTCTGTCTGTCCGTCCCTCTCTCTCTCTGTGTCTGTCTGTCTGTCCGTCCCTCTCTCTGTCTGTCTCTCTCTGTCCGTCCCCCTCTCTCTCTGTCCCTCTCTCTGTCTGTCTGTCCGTCCCTCTCTCCTCTGTCTGTCCGTCTCCCTCTGTCTGTCCGTCTGTCCTCTGTCTGTCCGTGTCCTCTGTCTGTCCGTCCGTCCCTCTCTCTGTCCCGTCCCTCTCTCTCTCTCTGTCTGTCCGTCCCTCTGTCTGTCTGTCTCTGTCCTCCCTCTGTCTGTCTGTCTGTCCCTCTGTCTGTCTGTCTGTCCGTCCCTCTCTGTCTGTCCGTCCGTCCCTCTCTGTCTGTCTGTCTGTCCTCCCTCTGTCTGTCCGTCTGTCCGTCTCTCTCTGTCTCTGTCCGTCCCTCTCTCTCTCTGTCTGTCTGTCCGTCCCTCTCTCTGTCTGTCTGTCCGTCCCTCTCTCTGTCTGTCTGTCCGTCCCTCTCTGTCTGTCCATCCTCTCTCTGTCTGTCTGTCCCTCTCTCTGTCTGTCTGTCTGTCTGTCCGTCCCCTCTGTCTGTCTGTCTGTCCGTCTCTCTGTCTGTCCTGTCTCTCTCTGTCTGTCTGTCCGTCCTTCTCTGTCTGTCTGTCTGTCCGTCCTCTCTCTCTCTGTCTGTCCGTCCCTCTGTCTGTCCGTGTCTGTCTGTCTGTCCCTCTGTCTGTCCGTCCTGTCCCTCTGTCTGTCCGTCCGTCCCTCTCTCTCTGTTGGTCTGTCCGTCCCTCTCTCTCTGTCTCTGTCCGTCCCTATCTCTCTGTCTGTCTGTCCGTCCCTCTGTCTGTCCGTCCCTCTGTCTGTCCGTCTGTCTGTCTGTCCGTCCCTCTCCTCTGTCTGTCTGTCCGTCCCTCTGTCTGTCCTGTATCCGTCCCTCCTCTCTGTCTGTCTGTCCGTCCCTCTCTGTCTGTCTGTGTCCCTCTGTCTGTCTGTCCTCTGTCCGTCCCTCTGTCTGTCCTGTCCCTCTCTGTCTGTCTGCCTGTCCGTCCCTCTCTCTGTCTGCCTGTCCGTCCCTCTCTCTCTGTCTGTCTGTCCGTCCCTCTGTCTGTCTGTCTGTCCGTCCCCTCTCTGTCTGTCTGTCCGTCTGTCGTCCCTCTGTCCGTCCCTCTCTCTGTCCGTCCCTCTCTCTGTCTGTCTGTCTGTCCGTCCCTCTCTCTCTGTCTGTCTGTCCGTCCGTCCCTGTCTGTCTGTCTGTCCGTCCCTCTCTGTCTGTCTGTCTGTCCGTCCCTCTCTCTCTGTCTGTCTGTCCGTCCCCTCTGTCTGTCTGTCTGTCCGTCCCTCTCTGTCTGTCTGTCCGTCCCTATCTCTGTCCGTCCCTCTGTCTGTCCTGTCCGTCCCTCGCTCTGTCTGTCCCGTCCCTATCTCTGTCTCTGTCTGTCTGTCTGTCCCTCTCTCTCTGTCTGTCTGTCCGTCCCTCTCTCTCTCTCTCTGTCCGTCCCTCTCTCTCTGTCTGTCTGTCCGTCCCTCTCTCTCTGCCTGTCCGTCCCTCTCGCTCTGTCTGTCTGTCCGTCCCTCTCTCTCTGTCTGTCTGTCCGTCCCTCTGTCTGTCTGTCCCTCTGTCTGTCTGTGTCCCTCTCTGTCTGTCTGTCCCTCCGTCTCTCTCTCTGTCTGTCATCCCTCTGTCTGTCCGTCCTCTGTCTCTCTGTCCCTCTGTCTGTCCGTCCCCTCTGTCTGTCTGTCCTCCTCTCTCTGTCTGTCTGTCTGTCCGTCCCCTCTGTCTGTCCGTCCCTCTCTCTCTGTCCGTCCTCTGTCCTCCTCTCTGTCCCTCTGTCTGTCCGTCTCTGTCCTCTGTCTGTCCTCTGTCTCTGTCCCTCTCTGTCTGTCTGTCTGTCTGTCCCTCTCTCTGTCTGTCCGTCCCTCTGTCTGTCTGTCCGTCCCTCTGTCTGTCTGTCCGTCCCCTCCTCTGTCTGTCTGTCCGTCCCTCTCTGTCTGTCTGTCTGTCCGTCCCTCTCTGTCTGTCCGTCCCTCTCTGTCTGTCTGTCTGTCAGTCCCTCTGTCTGTCTGTGTCTGTCTGTCCGTCCCCTCTCTGTCTGTCCGTGTCCTCTCTGTCTGTCTGTCAGTCTCTCTCTCTGTTGGTCTGTCCAGGTCCCTCTCTCTCTGTCTGCCTGTCCGTCTCTCTGTCTGTCTGCCTGTCCGTCCCTCTCTCTCTGTCTGTCTGTCCGTCCTCTCTCTGTCTGTCTGTCCGTCCCTCTGTCTGTCCTCTCTCTGTCTGTGTCCTCTGTCTGTCCGTATCTCCTCTGTCTCTCTGTCAAGTCCCTGTCCCTCTGTCTGTCTGTCCCTCTCTCTCTGTCTGTCCGTCCCTCTCTCTCTGTCTGTCCGTCCCTCTGTCTCTCTGTCCCTCTGTCTGTTGGTCCCTCTCTCTCTCTGTCTGTCCGTCCCTCTCTCTCTGTCTGTCCCTCTGTCCGTCTCTCTCTCTCCTCTGTCTGTCTGTCCGTCCCTCTCTCTCTGTCTGTCTGTCCGTCCTCTCTGTCTGTCTGTCCGTCCTGTCTGTCTGTCTGTCTGTCTGTCTGTCCCTCTCTCTCTCTGTCTGTCCGTCCCTCTCTCTCTGTCTGTCTGTCCGTCCCTCTCTGTCTCTCTCCGTCCCTCTGTCTCTGTCTGTCTGTCCGTCTCCTCTGTCTGCCTGTCCGTCCCTCTGTCTGTCCGTCCCTCTGTCTGTCCGTCCCTCTGTCTGTCTGTCCGTCCCTGTCTCTCTCCCTCTGTCCGTCCCCTCTCTCTGTTGGTCTGTCCGTCCCTCTCTCTCTGTCTGCCTGTCCGTCCCTCTCTCTGTCTGTCCGTCCCTGTCTGTCTGTCCGTCTCTCTGTCTGTCTGTCCGTCCCTCTCTGTCTGTCTGTCCGTCCCTCTCTGTCTGTCTGTCCGTCCCTCTCTGTCTGTCCGTCCGTCCCTCTCTCTCTGTCTCTCTGTCCGTCCCTCTCTGCCTGTCGTCCCTCTGTCTGCCTGTCCGTCCCTCTGTCTGTCTGTCGTCTCTCTCTCTGTCTGTCCGTCTCTCTCTCTCTGTTGGTCTGTCCGTCCCTCTCTGTCTGCCTGTCCGTCCCTCTGTCTGCCTGTCCCTCTGTCTGTCCGTCCCTCTGTCTGTCTGTCCCTCTGTCTGTCCGTCCCTCTGTCTGTCCGTCTCCTCTGTCTGTCTGTCCGTCCGTCTGTCTGTCTGTCTCTCTGTCCGTCCCTCTCTCTCTGTCTGTCTGTCCGTCCCTCTCTCTGTCTGCCTGTCCGTCCCTCTCTCTCTGTCTGTCCGTCTCTCTCTGTCTGTCCGTCCCTCTCTCTGTCTGTCTGTCCGTCCCCTCTGTCTGTCTGTCCGTCCCTCTGTCTGTCTGTCCGTCCCTCTCTCTGTCTGTCTGTCCGTCCCCTCTCTCTGTCCGTCCCCCTCTGTCTCTGTCTGTCCCTCTGTCTCTCTGTCCGTCCCCCTCTCTGTCTGTCCGTCCCTCTCTCTGTCTGTCCGTCCCCTCTCTGTCTGTCCCTCTGTCCGTCCCTCTGTCTGTCTGTCCGTCCTGTCTGTCTGTCCGTCTGTCTGTCCGTCCCCTCTCTCTGTCTGTCCGTCCGTCTGTCGTCCCCTCTCTCTGTCCGTCCCCTCTCTGTCTGTCCGTCCTGTCCTGTCTCTCTGTCTCTGTCCTGTCCGTCCCTCTCTCTGTCTGTCCCTCTCCCTCTGTCTGTCCGTCTCTCTGTCTCTGTCCGTCCCCCTCTCTCTGTCTGTCCGTCCCTATCTCTGTCTGTCTGTCCTCTCTCTGTCTGTCTGTCCCTCTCTCTCTGTCCGTCCTCTCTCTCTCTCTGTCTGTCCCTCTCTCTCTCTCTCTGTCCCTCTCTCTCTCTCTGTCCGTCTCTCTCTGTCCGTCCCTCTCGTCTTGTCCGTCCCTCTGTCTGTCTGTCCTCTGTCTGTCTGTCCCTCTGTCTGTCTGTCCCTCTCTGTCTGTCTCTGTCTGTCCGTCCCTCTGTCTGTCCGTCCTCTGTCTGTCCGTCCTCTGTCTGTCCGTCCCTCTCTGTCCTGTCCTCTGTCTGTCCGTCCTCGCTCTCTCTGTCCCTCTCTCTGTCTGTCTGTCCCGTCCTCTCTCTCTCTCTGTCCGTCCCTCTCTCTCTCTGTCTGTCCCTCCCTCTCTCTCTCTCTGTCCCTCCCTCTCTCTCTCTCTGTCTGTCCTCCCTGTCTCTCTCTCTCTCTCTGTCAAGTCCCTCTCTCTCTCTCTCTCTGTCTCTGTCCGTCCCTCTCTCTCTCTGTCCGTCCTCTCTCTCTCTCTCTCTGTCCGTCTCTCTCTCTCTCCCTCTGTCCGTCTCTCTCTCTGTCCGTCCCCCTCTCTCTCTCTCTGTCTGTCCGTCCCCCTCTCTCTCTCTCTGTCCCGTCCCCCTCTGTCGTCCCCTCTCTCTGTCCGTCCCCTCTGTCTCTGTCCCCCCTCTCTCTCTGTCCGTCCCTCTCTCTCTGTCCGTCCCCTCTCTCTCTCTCTCTGTCCGTCCCTCTCCCTCTGTCCGTCTCTCCCTCTGTCCCCCTCTCTCTCTGTCGTCCCCTTCTCTCTGTCCGTCCCCCTTCCTCTGTCCGTCCCCCTCTCTGTCCGTCCCTCTCTCTCTCTGTCCCTCTCTCTCTCTGATCCTGTCCGTCTCTCTCTCTCTGTCCGTCTCTCTCTCTCTGTCCGTCCCTCTCTCTCTCTGTCCGTCTCCTCTCTCTGTCCGTCCGTCTCTCTCTCTCTCTGTCCCCCTCTCTCTCTCTCTGTCCGTCCCCCTCTCTCTTTCTCTGTCCGTCCCCCCCTCTCTCTCTCTCTGTCGTCCCCCTCTCTCTCTCTCTGTCCGTCCTCTCTCCCCTGTCCGTCCCCTCTCTCTCCTCTGTCGTCTCCTCTCTGTCCGTCCCTCTCTCTCTCTCTGTCCGTCCCCTCTCTGTCCGTCTCTCTCTGTCCGTCCCCTCTCTCTCTCTCTCTGTCCGTCCCTCTCTCTCTCCTCTGTCCGTCCCCCCTCTCTCTCTCTGTCCGTCCCCCTCTCTCTCTCTCTGTCCGTCCCCCTCTCTCTCTCTCTCTGTCCCGTCCCCCCTCTCTCTCTCTGTCCGTCCCGTCTCTCTGTCCGTCCTCTCCCCTGTCCGTCCGTCTCTCTCTCTCTCTGTCTCTGTCCCCCTCTCTCTCTCTCTGTCCGTCCCCCTGTCTCTCTCTCTCTCTGTCCGTCCCCCTCTCTCTCTCCTCTGTCCGTCCCCCTCTCTCTCTCTCCTCTGTCCGTCTGTCCCCTCTCTCTCTCTCTCTCTGTCCGTCCCCCTCTCTCTCTCTCTCTGTCCGTCCCCCTCTCTGTCCGTCCCCTCTGTCTGTCCGTCTCCCTCTCTCTCTCTCTGTCCGTCCCTCTCTCTCTCTCTGTCCGTCTCTCTCTCTGTCTGTCCGTCCTCTCTCTCTGTCCGTCCCCCCTCTCTCTCTCTGTCCGTTGTCAGTCTCTGTCCCTCTCTGTCTCTGTCCCCCCTCTCTCTCGCTCTCTGTCCGGCCCCCTCTCTCGCTCTCTGTCCGTCCCCCGCTCTCTCTCTCTGTCCGTCCCCCTCTCTCTCTCTCTCTCTCTCTGTCCGTCCCCTCCTCTCTCTCTCTCTGTCCGTCCCCCTCTCTCTCTCTGTCCCGTCTCTCTCTCTGTCCGCCCCTCTCTCCCTGTCTCGTCCCTCTCTCTCTCTCTGTCCGCCCCCTCTCTGTCTCTCTGTCCGTCCCCTCTCTTTCTCTCTCTGTCCGTCCTCTCTCTCTGAGTCCCCCTCTCTCTGTCTCTCTGTCCGTCTCTCTCTCTCTGTCCGTCCCTCTCTCTCTCTCAGAGGTAGTTCTTGTCTCTCCTCCCTCTCTCCAGACTATCAGTCTCTCTCTCTCTCTCTGTCCGTCAGTCTCTCTCTCTCTGTCCGTCCCTCAGTCTCTCTCTGTCCGTCCAGAGGTATCTGTCTCCCTCTCTCTCTCTCTGTCCGTATCAGTCTCTCTCTGTCGTCCTCCAGAGGTATCAGTCTCTCTCTCCAGAGGTATCTCTTTCTCTCTCTCTCTCCAGAGGTATCAGTCTCTCTCTCTCTCTCCAGAGTTGTGTCAGTCTCTCTCTCCAGAGTTGTGTCTCTCTCTCTCCAGAGGTATCAGTCTCTCTCTCTCTCCAGAGGTATCAGTCTCTCTCTCCAGAGGTATCAGTCTTCTCTCTCTCTCCAGAGGTATCAGTCTCTCTCTCTCCAGAGGTATCAGTCTCTCTCTCTCCAGAGGTATCAGCCCTCTCTCTCTCTCTCTCCAGAGGTATCAGTCTCTCTCTCTCCTCTCTCTCTCTCTCTCTCTCTCTCCAGAGGTATCAGTCTCTCTCTCCAGAGGTATCTCTCTCTCTCTCTCTCTCCAGAGGTATCCAGTCTCTTTCTCTCTCTCCAGAGGTATCAGTCTCTCTTTCTCTCTCTCCCCTCTCTTTCTCTCTCTCCAGAGGTAGCAGTCTTTCTCTCTCTCTCTCTCCAGAGGTATCAGTCTCTCTCTCTCTCTCTCCAGAGTTATCAGTGTCTCTCTCTCTCCAGAGGTATCTCTCTCCCTCTCTCCAGAGTGTCTCTCTCCTCCAGGGTATCTGATCTCTCTCTCTATCAGTCTCTCTCCTCCAGAGGTATCAGTCTCTCTCTCTCTCTCCAGAGGTATCAGTCTCTCTCTCTCTCCAGAGGTATCAGTCAGTCTCTCTCTCTCTCTCCAGAGGTATCAGTCTCTCTCCTCAGTCTCTCTCTCTCTCTCCAGAGGTATCCAGTCTCTCAGTCTCTCTCTCTCCAGAGGTATCAGTCTCTCTTTCTCTCTCTCTCTCCAGAGGTATCAGTCTCTCTTTCTCTCTCTCTCTCTCCAGAGGTATCAGTCTCTCTCTCTCTCTCTCCAGAGGTATCAGTCTCTCTCTCTCTCTCCAGAGGTATCAGTGTCTCCAGAATTTATCAGTCTCTCTCTCTCTCTCTCTCTCTCAGAGGTATCAGCTCTCTCTCTCTCTCCAGAGGTATCAGTCTCTCTCTCTCTCTCCAGAGGTATCAGTCTCTCTCTCTCTCTCCAGAGGTATCAGTCTCTCTCTCTCTCTCCAGAGGTATCAGTCTCTCTCTCTCTCCAGAGGTATCAGTCTCTCTCTCTCTCTCTCTCCAGAGGTATCAGTCTCTCTCTCTCTCTCCAGAGGTATCAGTCTCTCTCTCTCTCTCTCTCTCCAGAGGTATCAGTCCCTCTCTCTCTCTCTCCAGAGGTATCACGTCTCTCTCTCTCTCCAGAGGTATCAGTCTCTCTCTCTCTCTCTCTCTCTCTCCAGAGGTATCAGTCTCTCTCTCTCTCTCTCTCTCTCTCCAGAGGTATCAGTCTCTCTCTCTCTCTCTCTCTCTCCAGAGGTATCAGTCTCTCTCTCTCTCTCTCTCTCTCTCTCTCTCTCTCTCTCTCTCTCCAGAGGTATCAGTCTCTCTCTCTCTCTCTCCAGAGGTATCAGTC
>NW_027015385.1:0-10000 GCF_036934945.1 Oncorhynchus masou masou
TACAGTGCATTGTAGGCTGTATACTGTAGTACAGTGCATTGTAGGCTGTATACTGTAGTACAGTGCATTGTAGGCTGTATACTGTAGTACAGTGCATTGGAGGCTGTATACTGTAGTACAGTGCATTGGAGGCTGTATACTGTAGTACAGTGCATTGTAGGCTGTATACTGTAGTACAGTGCATTGTAGGCTGTATAGTGTAGTACAGTGCATTGTAGGCTGTATACTGTAGTACAGTGCATTGTAGGCTGTATACTGTAGTACAATGCATTGTAGGCTGTATACTGTAGTACAGTGCATTGTAGGCTGTATACTGTAGTACAGTGCATTGTAGGCTGTATACTGTAGTACAGTGCATTGTATACTGTAGTACAGTGCATTGTAGGCTGTATACTGTAGTACAGTGCATTGTAGGCTGTATACTGTAGTACAGTGCATTGTAGGCTGTATACTGTAGTACAGTGCATTGTAGGCTGTATACTGGACAATGGACACATTGATCAATAGATGTTGACTGGTTGCAGGTTCATATCAACAAAGAACAAGACTTACAGTATCACAGAGACAAAGGACAAGTTTGTGAGATGCAGGGTACAGTACTGTAAAAATAGGGGTAGAAGGAGGAGGAAGAACAAAAAACAAAACTGCAAAGAGCAAAGCAGAGTAGTAATTTCATATCAGTTTTGAGTTACTATGATAGAACATGTTTTCGTTCGTCAAAAGACAATGACGGAAAAATATGAATATTTTTTAGATTAAAAATGTACATCTCCCTGAGAAATGTATGTTTTGAACAATGTGTTATCCATTTTTCGGGGGATTGTTTACTGACTGCTTGAGAGTGTTTATCATTTTGATCACTTTGTTTATGATTTGATAGCAGTGTTTGATTTTGAACACAGGTAAAACTATTTTGAGGCAAATGTTTCATTATGCGAGAGGGGTCAGAGGTTATGTAAATAGTGCTTGAAGATGAGGTTTTGTGTTTAATGTCTTCAGGAAATGGAGCAAGGTTTCAGAAATTGTGTTTTAGCAATTGAGAAAAACTATAAGTTCTAAATCTGTTATCTCCTGTGCTGCGGCCGGGTAGCCCCACCCCACAGGCTTCTGGGATATCTCAGTCATCCATCGATGATCTTCTTCAAATGGACAGTCCTCCATTTATTTACACAGCTCATAATGAGACATAGAGACATTGTTGTCTTTAACTTTCCCCTTCAGTCTTTACAGAAGCTTTCATTTGTTATTCCACATTTATTTAGGAAAGTAAACAAAACATGTTGGAAACCTTTGTTTTTGTTTACATAAATAGACCAAAGTAACTAACAAACAATAGCTGGGGAGTTATGAGTTTTGAATTTGAAATCAACTGAAAACCTCAAGCCGCATTGTTTTTGCTCACGCAAGGGAAGGGTTTAACTCATTTTCTATCCCAAGGGGGAAATATGATTTCCCAAAAACATTGTCAACATGAGGGATGGGTGATTCATCCGAGTGTCACAGGATCAAAGGCAAACGAGGCTTCTGGATGTTTCTTTAGGGATGTTTCTGAGGAACTTTGAGTATTCACAGTGGGTGTAAAGTCAGTCGGAGTAGAATTAGGTTTATCCTCAGTCTGGAAAAAGGTACAATCCCTCAGCATGAAGAAAGTATGGGAGCCAAGTATTTTAGGCCATCATCAGCCATACACATTATCACTCTCCAGTCTGTCTCATCTTTCTCCCTAATCTACAGCCTGTGAACGGCTGAAACATTAGATCACTTGTTTTTTTCAGTTGTCTTTTAAAAGGAAAGAGGCGGACAGGGTAGTGTGTGTGTGTGTGTGTGTGTGTGTGTGTGTGTGTGTGTGTGTGTGTGTGTGTGTGTGTGTGTGTGTGTGTGTGTGTGTGTGTGTGTGTGTGTGTGTGTGTAGTAGAGAGAGAGGATCATACTCAGTGGGGAACATTAGAAACATGTGGTGGGATGGGGAGACCATCACTGTCATTCCACAGTGGCTTATTGGTAGAATGGAAGACCACCTCTCTGTCACTTATTTTTAACCTAAACACAACACCCCTTTTGTGCCCTTAGTTGGGGATCCCTTGTCTTTTTTTTTCTTGTTTGGGGAACCTTAATGATCAAGCCCTTATCAGTCCACAGGTACCCCTTATAGTATATTTGAGAGAGAGAGAGAGAGAGAGAGACAGAGAGAGAACAGAGAAACAGAGAAACAGAGAGAGGGAGAGAGAAACAGAGAGAGAGAGAACAGAGAGAGGAGAGAGAAACAGAGAGAAACAGAGAGAGGAGAGAGAAACAGAGAGAGAAACAGAGAAACAGAGAGAGGGAGAAAGAAACGGAGAGAGAGAAACAGAGAGAGGAGAGAGAGAGAGAGAGAGAAACAGAGAGAGAGAGCGAAACAGAGAGAAACAGAGAGAGGAGAGAAACAGAGAGAGAACAGAGAAACAGAGAGAGAGGGAGAAACAGAGAAACAGAGAGAGAGAGAAACAGAGAAACAGAGAGAAACAGAGAGAGGAAACAGAGAGGAGAGAGAAACAGAGAGAAACATGAGAGGGAGAGAGAAACAGAGAGAGAGAGAGAGAGAGAGAGAAACAGAGAGAGAGAACAGAGAGAACAGGAGAGAAACAGAGAGAAACGAGAGATGGAGAGAAACAGAGAGAGAGAGAGAGAGAGAGAGCAGAGAGAGAAAGAAACAGAGAGAAACATAGAGGAGAGAGAAACAGAGAGAGAGATACAGAGAGAGGAGAGGAGAGAGAAAGAGAGAAACAGAGAGAAACAGAGAGAGAGAAACAGAGAGAAACAGAGATAGAGAAACAAGAGAGAAGCACAGAGAGAAACAGAGAGAGAAACAGAGAGAAACGAGAGAGAAACAGAGAGAAACAAAGAGAGAAACAGAGAGAAACAGAGAGAAACAGAGAGAGAGAAACAGAGAGAGAGAAACAGAGAGAGATAAACAAAGAGAGAGAAACAGAGAGAGAATCAGAGAGAGAGAATCAGAGAGAGAGAATCAGAGAGATAGAATCAGAGAGAGAGAAACAGAGAGAGAGAGAGAAACAGAGAGAGAGAGAGTCTCAAAACTACAGGAATTCCTCTGTAGTCATTTCCACCTACTAAGAAGCCCCTTTCTCCAAATACCAGGCTGTTAATTCAGTTTGATGTAGTGAATGCTTCCCTACTGAGTTTACGGTGCACTTGTACACTAACCAACCAAGACGGCCGTGCTGGCACAGGGAGGAGGCTGTTCATGTCATCTGTGTGACGGCTGGTGCCAAAAGTCTGGTAGACTGTTGATGTTGTACCAGTGGGTTAACTAACCCATCAAGGCTCTGGAACGTCTAGTAGACTGTGTTGTACCAGTGGGTTAACTAACCCATCAAGGCTCTGGAACGTCTAGTAGACTGTGTTGTACCAGTGGGTTAACTAACCCATCAAGGCTCTGGAACGTCTAGTAGACTGTGTTGTACCAGTGGGTTAACTAACCCATCAAGGCTCTGGAACGTCTAGTAGACTGTGTTGTACCAGTGGGTTAACTAACCCATCAAGGCTCTGGAACGTCTAGTAGACTGTGTTGTACCAGTGGGTTAACTAACCCATCAAGGCTCTGGAACGTCTAGTAGACTGTGTTGTACCAGTGGGTTAACTAACCCATCAAGGCTCTGGAACGTCTAGTAGACTGTGTTGTACCAGTGGGTTAACTAACCCATCAAGGCTCTGGAACGTCTAGTAGACTGTGTTGTACCAGTGGGTTAACTAACCCATCAAGGCTCTGGAACGTCTAGTAGACTGATGTTGTACCAGTGGGTTAACTAACCCATCAAGGCTCTGGAACGTCTAGTAGACTGTGTTGTACCAGTGGGCTAACTAACCCATCAAGGCTCTGGAACGTCTAGTAGACTGTGTTGTACCAGTGGGTTAACTAACCCATCAAGGCTCTGGAACGTCTAGTAGACTGTGTTGTACCAGTGGGTTAACTAACCCATCAAGGCTCTGGAACGTCTAGTAGACTGTGTTGTACCAGTGGGCTAACTAACCCATCAATGCTCTGGAATGTCTAGTAGACTGTGTTGTACCAGTGGGTTAACTAACCCATCAAGGCTCTGGAACGTCTAGTAGACTGTGTTGTACCAGTGGGCTAACTAACCCATCAAGGCTCTGGAACGTCTAGTAGACTGTGTTGTACCAGTGGGCTAACTAACCCATCAAGGCTCTGGAAGGTCTGGTCTGATGTGTTGTAATGTAAATACAATGCACTGGGATAGTTTGTCTCTATGTGTTCTGGTCGAGGTGTTTCGTATTCTGTGCTGACCTGGTTTTAAGTGTGTTTGGTAACGGGACCTGGGGCGTGTGTGTAAGTGAATGTGTGTGCACACGAGTGTGACGTGTGTGTGTGAGCATTCGTACATCTGTGAGTGAGTGAGTGAGTGAGTGTGTGAGTGCGCGTATCTGTGTGTGCGCGTATGTGTGCGTGCGTGTGTGCGTGCGTGTGTGCGTGCGTGTGTGTATGTGCGTGCGTGTGTGCGTGCGTGTGTGTGTATATGTGTGCGTGCGTGTGTGCGTGCGTGTGTGTATATGTGTGTGTGCGTGTAGCCTGCCCACCCACCAGCTCAGTCACTCTGTAGATGTACACCTTGCCCTTCTCCCAGCCTCCACTGAAGAACATAGGAGCTGCCACCAGTAGGTTGTCTGTTACTCCGTCACCATCTATATCCACTGGGGAGATCTCACTCCCATAGTACGACCCGATCTGAAATATAACCACACATCCAGACCATCAGCACCCTGGATCAACAACAATAATATCATCGTCTGGTCATTCAGCAGACACTTTTATCCAGAGTAAACACACCATGTTTCATACTCAGTAGATGTGGTCCAGCCCATTCCTCCAGCTGGCACATCAGACTCTAAAAGCACCATGCTAACCAACCATCATTAAGATCCCCACAATCACACGTCCTTCACCACATCCTTCACCACATGCCTTGACCACATCATTAAAACCTCCCCAGCAAACGTTATTAGCATTCATTAGCATAGCATTCCAGTCATCATCATCGTTCAGGTAACAGACCCAGATGTTTCCATGTAGAGGCTAGTTAGCTCCGCAAAACAACCCAGCCTTTTATCAACCAGACCTGGGTTCAGATACCATTTGAACTTTTCAAATACGTTTAACGTTTTCTTTAGCATATCTGGACTGCCAATGATTTACACTTTTGGAACTATTCCATTCGTTCCATTGCATCAGGCAAACTCAGTCAAGCCCAGCTATAGTCTTTGTAATGATGTCAAATAGTATTTGAACCCAGGGCTGTTCCTCTCAATGAGTGTTGTTATGGATCTCTCTGTCTGTAGTATCCTCTTAGCTGGTGTTGTTATGGATCTCTCTGTCTGTAGTATCCTCTTAGCTGGTGTTGTAATGGATCTCTGTCTGTAGTATCCTCTTTGCTGGTGTTGTTATGGATCTCTCTGTCTGTAGTATTGTCTTAGCTGGTGTTGTTATGGATCTCTCTGTCTGTAGTATCCTCTTAACTGGTGTTGTTATGGATCTCTCTGTCTGTAGTATCCTCTTAGCTGGTGTTGCTATGGATCTCTGTCTGTAGTATCCTCTTAGCTGGTGTTGTTATGGATCCCTCTGTCTGTAGTATCATCTTAGCTGGTGTTGTTATGGATCTCTCTGTCTTTAGTATCCTCTTAGCTGGTGTTGTAATGGATCTCTCTGTCTGTAGTATCCTCTTAGCTGGTGTTGTTATGGATCTCTCTGTCTGTATTATCCTCTTAGCTGGTGTTGTTATGGATCTCTCTGTCTGTAGTATCCTCTTAGCTGGTGTTGTTATGGATCTCTCTGTTTTTAGTATCCTCTTAGCTGGTGTTGTTATGGATCTCTCTGTCTGTATTATCCTCTTAGCTGGTGTTGTTATGGATCTCTCTGTCTGTAGTATCCTCTTAGCTGGTGTTATTATGGATCTCTGTCTGTAGTATCCTCTTTGCTGGTGTTGTTATGGATCTCTCTGTCTGTAGTATCCTCTTAGCTGGTGTTGTTATGGATCTCTCTGTCTGTAGTATCCTCTTAGCTGGTGTTATTATGGATCTCTCTGCTTGTAGTATTAACTGGTGTTGTTATGGATCTCTCTGTCTGTAGTATCCTCTTAGCTGGTGTTGTTATGGATCTCTCTGTCTGTAGTATCCTCTTAGCTGGTGTTGTTATGGATCTCTCTGTCTGTAGTATCCTCTTAACTGGTGTTGTTATGGATCTCTCTGTCTGTAGTATCCTCTTAGCTGGTGTTGCTATGGATCTCTCTGTCTGTAGTATCCTCTTTGCTGGTGTTGTTATGGATCTCTGCTTGTAGTATTAACTGGTGTTGTTATGGATCTCTCTGTCTGTAGTATCCTCTTAGCTGGTGTTGTTATGGATCTCTCTGTCTGTAGTATTGTCTTAGCTGGTGTTGTTATGGATCTCTCTGTCTGTAGTATCCTCTTAACTGGTGTTGTTATGGATCTCTCTGTCTGTAGTATCCTCTTAGCTGGTGTTGCTATGGATCTCTGTCTGTAGTATCCTCTTAGCTGGTGTTGTTATGGATCCCTCTGTCTGTAGTACCATCTTAGCTGGTGTTGTTATGGATCTCTCTGTCTTTAGTATCCTCTTAGCTGGTGTTGTAATGGATCTCTCTGTCTGTAGTATCCTCTTAGCTGGTGTTGTTATGGATCTCTCTGTCTGTATTATCCTCTTAGCTGGTGTTGTTATGGATCTCTCTGTCTGTAGTATCCTCTTAGCTGGTGTTGTTATGGATCTCTCTGTTTTTAGTATCCTCTTAGCTGGTGTTGTTATGGATCTCTCTGTCTGTAGTATCCTCTTTGCTGGTGTTGTTATGGATCTATCTGTCTGTAGTATCCTCTTAGCTGGTGTTATTATGGATCTCTGTCTGTAGTATCCTCTTTGCTGGTGTTGTTATGGATCTCTCTGTCTGTAGTATCCTCTTAGCTGGTGTTGTTATGGATCTCTCTGTCTGTAGTATCCTCTTAGCTGGTGTTGTTATGGATCTCTCTGCTTGTAGTATTAACTGGTGTTGTTATGGATCTCTCTGTCTGTAGTATCCTCTTAGCTGGTGTTGTTATGGATCTCTCTGTCTGTAGTATCCTCTTTGCTGGTGTTGTTATGGATCTCTCTGTCTGTAGTATCCTCTTAGCTGGTGTTGTTATGGATCTCTCTGTCTGTAGTATCCTCTTAGCTGGTGTTGTTATGGATCTCTCTGTCTGTAGTATCCTCTTAGCTGGTGTTGTTATGGATCTCTCTGTCTGTAGTATCCTCTTAGCTGGTGTTGTTATGGATCTCTCTGTCTGTAGTATCCTCTTAGCTGGTGTTGTTATGGATCTCTCTGTCTGTAGTATCCTCTTAGCTGGTGTTGTTATGGATCTCTCTGTCTGTAGTATCCTCTTAGCTGGTGTTGTTATGGATCTCTGTCTGTAGTATCCTCTTAGCTGGTGTTGTTATGGATCTCTCTGTCTGTAGTATCCTCTTAGCTGGTGTTGTTATGGATCTCTCTGTCTGTAGTATCCTCTTAGCTGGTGTTGTTATGGATCTCTCTGTCTTGTAGTATCCTCTAACTGGTGTTGTTATGGATCTCTCTGTCTGTAGTATCCTCTTAGCTGGTGTTGTTATGGATCTCTCTGTCTGTAGTATCCTCTTAGCTGGTGTTGTTATGGATCTCTCTGTCTGTAGTATCCTCTTAGCTGGTGTTGTTATGGATCTCTCTGTCTGTAGTATCCTCTTAGCTGGTGTTATTATGGATCTCTGTCTGTAGTATCCTCTTAACTGGTGTTGTTATGGATCTCTCTGTCTGTAGTATCCTCTTAGCTGGTGTTGTTATGGATCTCTCTGTCTGTAGTATCGTCTTAGCTGGTGTTGTTATGGATCTCTCTGTCTGTAGTATCCTCTTAACTGGTGTTGTTATGGATCTCTCTGTCTGTAGTATCCTCTTAGCTGGTGTTGTTATGGATCTCTGTCTGTAGTATCCTCTTAGCTGGTGTTGTTATGGATCTCTCTGTCTGTAGTATCCTCTTAGCTGGTGTTGTTATGGATCTCTCTGTCTGTAGTATCCTCTTAGCTGGTGTTGTTATGGATCTCTCTGTCTGTAGTATCCTCTTAGCTGGTGTTGTTATGGATCTCTCTGTCTGTAGTATCCTCTTAGCTGGTGTTGTTATGGATCTCTCTGTCTGTAGTATCCTCTTAGCTGGTGTTGTTATGGATCTCTCTGTCTGTAGTATCCTCTTTGCTGGTGTTGTTATGGATCTCTCTGTCTGTAGTATCCTCTTAGCTGGTGTTGTTATGGATCTCTCTGTCTGTAGTATCCTCTTAGCTGGTGTTGTTATGGATCTCTGTCTGTAGTATCCTCTTAGCTGGTGTTATTATGATCTCTGTCTGTAGTATCCTCTTAGCTGGTGTTGCTATGGATCTCTCTGTCTGTAGTATCCTCTTTGCTGGTGTTGTTATGGATCTCTCTGTCTGTAGTATTGTCTTAGCTGGTGTTGTTATGGATCTCTCTGTCTGTAGTATTGTCTTAGCTGGTGTTGTTATGGATCTCTCTGTCTGTAGTATCCTCTTAGCTGGTGTTGCTATGGATCTCTGTCTGTAGTATCCTCTTAGCTGGTGTTGTTATGGATCTCTCTGTCTGTAGTATCCTCTTAGCTGGTGTTGTTATGGATCTCTCTGTCTGTAGTATCCTCTTAGCTGGTGTTGTTATGGATCTCTCTGTCTGTAGTATCCTCTTAGCTGGTGTTGTTATGGATCTCTCTGTCTTTAGTATCCTCTTAGCTGGTGTTGTTTACTGTAGCTGGAAGCTTGTTTTTCTATTTTTATTCACAATGTAGATGGAATGTGTGTGTTTTGAATTAAGGGGGACAGGAATGGGATGGGAAACACATGGGATCTGTGTAATGTTGTTGGCTACATGGGGGCGTGGGAAGGCTGTCTAGACTTCATAGCGCAGACTATCATGGATGCTGTGTCCTGGCTGGGTTGCCAGATTGACAAAAGGACTGGAAAGACTACTGTCATGGTGGACTCAGACGGTGATGGGAGAACCAGATTGAGAAGGGTGGGGTCCATGAGCAGAAGGGAATATCGGGGTCTTGGATGATCTTCATATGTCTTTTAAAGAGAGTAATGCCAGTGTAAGTGTGTGTTATACCACTGTGTAACTGTTCAGTTTATGGTTGGAGTTTAGGACTTGGGTTGTGGCTCAGCATAGTGTTGTGTCAATTAATTAGGTGGTAGACATGTCTTAGGGCCCCAGTTAAAAAGAGAGTTTGGGAAGCCCAGTTGTTGAGTCTACCTGTTGTCCTTTGAGGGAGTGCAGGATGGTGAGGTTACCAGTGTTCTTCAGGGTGAAGATGATGACCTTGCCAGTATGGTTGAACCGCGGTGCCCCTGCCACGTACAGCCGGCCGTTCCTGGCCGACACCACCGATGTTGCACTGTGTAACCTGGACACACACACACACACACACACACACACACACACACACACACACACACACACACACACACACACACACACACACACACACACACACATACACACACACACACACACTCACACACACACACACACACACACACACACACACACACACACACACACAGCCTTGTTGAGTCCAAATGATTCAATCATTCATTACTGAAACCCAGAGTATTCACCAAACCCAGTGGTAGAGAGGATTGTCATAATTGCTAACTCAGCCTAATGTTCTCCTGTCTGTCACAGCTTCACTTTGTGTTGACCTCCTATGTTCACCTTGGATTGCCCAGTTGTCTTGAACAACAATTGTCTTCCACAACTTCTTTCTCCCTGGAGCATAAAAGCCTGTTCCTCATAGAATATCTGGAAGGAATGTCAGCTAGTTGTTACGGTGTGTGGTGTAACTCTCTCTTCTCTGCACAACATCACCATCAAATGGGCCATTAAAGGCATACCAGTGTGTGTGTGTTTCACCATAGGCCGCT
>NW_027015386.1:0-11638 GCF_036934945.1 Oncorhynchus masou masou
ATTACAGTATCCATTGACTTAGGACTCCATTTGCAGGTCCTATGCCTTCCACTAGATGTCAACAGTCTTTAGAAATCGTTTCAGGCTTTGTATTCTTATGAGGGAGTAAGACCAGTCTGAACGAGTGGACCCTAACGTGACGCAGAGTTTTTTCAGGTGCATGTACATTTCTTGTTTACCTTTTTATATTGACAACATTATTGTCCGGGTTGAAATATTATAGATCATTTAGGCTAAAAAACAACCTGAGGATTGAATATAAACATTGTTTGACATGTTTCTATGAACTTTACGGATACAATTTGGATTTCTTTGTCTGATTGTTTTGACTGAGTTTGAGCCTGTGGATTATTGAAGAAAACGCGCTAACACAACGGAGGTTTTTGGATTTAAAGAGACTTCATCGAACAAAAGGAACATTTTATTGAGTAAATGAATGTCTTCTGATTGCCACCATATGAAGATCATCAAAGGTAAGGGATTAATTTTATCTATACTTCTGCTTGGCTGGTTACTGTTTGTAATAATTTGTCAACTGGGCTATGTTCTGGGCTAGGTGTGCTTTCGCCGAAAAGCATTTTATAAATATGACACTGTGGTTGGTTTAACAAGAAGTTCATCTATAAACCTATGTAAAATATGTTTTGTTTTCTGCATTTTTATAATGAGCATTTCTGTAATTGAATTTGGCGCTCTGCAACCTCACTGGATGTTGGCCAGATGGGACGCTAGTGTCCCACATACCCTAGAGAGGATTTATCAGAAAACACACTGTCTAAAGGACCACATGTGAAGGTAGTCCATGATGGTAGTCAACCACATTATGACAGGTGACTGATTAATGTCAGGTGACTGACGGCCTCAATTCATCAATGTGACATTACCACAAATGTCCGGCTTCAGACACAAACAAAGCAAGTACGAAGCAGGAGCCACTCTCTTGTGCACACGTGCAGATACAGTGTACGTAAAGGTACCTACGTGGGTGATGCTAACACAGGGCCACATTAGTTTTAATAGAAACTCCATTTGTCTGGGAGTTCTGCTCCATTATTGATGTTCCTACTGTTAACCAAGATCAAGTGCCTCCTAAGGACAATGTGCATATTAAGCATGACATTTTCCTGCACCATCCCTCAACTCTTATGCTCACACATTAAAAACGTGATTAATAAAACTGATTCATTTTTTCTCTCCAAATCAACCCCCAATTGGCCGTCAGTGAATAGTAAAACTGTGGGAAAGTTGGAGTGTTGGAGCTCTGGTAATACTAATTGTGTCTCGCAGGACAGTATGTCATCCTTAAGGTTAGCTTTTGTCTGTAAGGATTTAAAGGCCTTCTGGAGGTCTTTAGTCAATTGTCACACTTTTCACAGGGGCGCCCATGTTGTTTAAAACTCAGACTAATGAATCAGTGAAGTTGTCATATTTAGAGTAAGGGATATTCTGGGGACTGACTCCCCTCTCCTCCCTTCATGGCAGAAGGCCATCTTAGCAGGCCTGTGATTTGCATATCCAATCGTTCATTTAACACTTGGAGGAGAGAGAATTTATTTCCAGACGCGGTTGGAGGCCAGGCAGAAAATTGAAAACGTCATGGCCGCGATGAGACGTTGGCAGAGGCGTGGCGACGAAATTAAGTTCTCACCTCTTATTCCCTGTGACCAGGGGTGGGCCATCCGCCTCGCCGTCAGATTCCTCGTGACCAGGGGTGGGCCATCCGCCTCGCCGTCAGATTCCTCGTGACCAGGGGTGGACCGTCAGCCTCGCCACCAGATTCCTCGTGACCAGGGGTGGGCCATCTGCCTCGCTGTCAGATTCCTCGTGACCAGGGGTGGGCCGTCAGCCTCGCCACCAGATTCCTTGTGACCAGGGGTGGGCCGTCTGCCTCGCTGTCAGATTCCTCGTGACCAGGGGTGGGCCGTCCGCCTCGCCGCCAGATTCCTTGTGACCAGGGGTGGGCCGTCAGCCTCGCCGTCAGATTCCTTGTGACCAGGGGTGGGCCGTCTGCCTCGCTGTCAGATTCCTCGTGACCAGGGGTGGGCCGTCTGCCTCGCCGTCAGATAGCCACGGGTTCGATTGAAGAAGCAAAAAGCCACAGAGTCCATTCATTTCTCTTCCTCCCCCTTCCAAATACAGGCCTCCAAACACTGAAGGAAGCCATTTATTTCCCCCATCTTTGTCAAATGCTAATTGCACGCCTGGTTATCCTGGGAAATGAACTATGTGACTTTCAACTTGCTGCACTGATCATTTCCATTGGTTCAAAGACGTGGCTTGAAAGACATGCCCATTATTTAATATAGCCAACCGGAGCTTGGTGGCCAATTAGACGAGACGTGGTTCAACTTTGGACGTACAGAAAACCAAAAGGCAGAGCGAGAGCTTGAAATGGATGATTGATCATAGCACAAAACGGTCAGCCCTTCTGCAGTGTGCCAGGGTAAATGGTGTCTCTGTGATAATGGGTTCGTTGAGGGCAGATGCCTTACTAATGCACACATTATGTGATCAGTGTAAGAACAGCAAAGCTGTTGTTAAAGTTGGACTTCATTGTAGTTTGCCCATTATTTTTAAATAAGATCTGGGCCTGTATTCACATATCATCTAGAGTACTGCTCTAGAATCAGGTCCCCTTCCTATTCATTATGACTTAAAAGTTCAACTGACCCTAGATCAGCACTCTTAGTCTTTATGAATATGTGCCTAGGTTTATAAGAATTCAACAGGATCAGTGGGTGGGATACTGACAACCTCGCCCTTCTATATTATATGTAATTGACCTGATATTGATTAATGGCACAATGCAATATTTATATACGTTTAACTGCATCACTCAATCCATGCAATATATCATATCAGTGAGGTAGTTTCTCAAGTGAATTGGATGCTATACTGATAAATACTATGACCCAATTATGTGCATCTACATATCTTAGTTACCTGCCAAGTGGGTGTCTTGAAGACAATTCTAAATGGTGCTGTGTGAAAGCCCAGTCAGCTTGGGTATTGACTGAACATGTGCATCCCAAATGGTACCCTATTTACTATACATAGTGCACTATTTTTGACCACGGCCCATAAGGTGTATACAGAATATGAACATAGTTTACTTTGTAGGGAATAGGGTGCATTTGAGACAGACCCCATGTAACATAAGCTTCTCTGGAGGTTGTTTCAGGGAATAAGCAAGTCGCACAGAGGGTCATTGAGTTGCCTCTGCCCTCTGGCAGAAATCAGAATGTCAATCTCTGCTCCACTGTACGTCAGAGGAAGGATCAGGCACACACCATCAGAGATGGTGGAATTCTCAATGGGATTTCCTTGATTCCCTCACGTCCTCGTGTCCCCTCTCCTCGCCTTCCTCCAAATGCATCAATGAGTAGATTAGGAAAAGTACCATGGAACCTCCTCAATGCATTTGAGAAGGAGGCGAGGAGAGGACGCAAGGAATCAAGGGGGAAAACAATATTCTCACAGTGAAAAATTGGAAGCTGTGTAACCAAAAACCCAAAAAGTCCTGACCAACACTAAAACAAGGAAAACACACAAGAACAATGGTCAGAACGTGACAATAATTGTGACAAGCCTTCTCCATCTGCTATATGTGACACTTTATTAAGGCTGAGATCTACTGTACTGCCATGGGGGCTTGGTGACACTTTATTAAGGCTGAAATCTACTGTACTGCCATGGGGCTTGGTGACACTTTATTAAGGCTGTGATCTACTGTACTGCCATGGGGCTTGGTGACACTTTATTAAGGCTGAGATCTACTGTACTGCCATGGGGCTTGGTGACACTTTATTAAGGCTGAGATCTGTACTGCCATGGGGCTTGGTGACACTTTATTAAGGCTGTGATCTACTGTACTGCCATGGGGCTTGGTGTCACTTTATTAAGGCTGTGAAATCTACTGTACTGCCATGGGGCTTGGTGACACTTTATTAAGGCTGTGATCTACTGTACTGCCATGGGGCTTGGTGACACTTTATTAAGGCTGTGATCTACTGTACTGCCATGGGGCTTGGTGACACTTTATTAAGGCTGAGATCTACTGTACTGCCATAGGGCTTGGTGTCACTTTATTAAGGCTGTGATCTACTGTACTGCCATCTACTTTATTAAGTACTGCTGCATGGGGCTTGGTGACACTTTATTAAGGCTGTGATCTACTGTACTGCCATGGGGCTTGGTGTCCTTTTATTAAGGCTGTGATCTACTGTACTGCCATGGGGCTTGGTGACACTTTATTAAGGCTGTGATCTACTGTACTGCCATGGGGCTTGGTGTCACTTTATTAAGGCTGTGATCTACTGTTGCCATGGGGCTTGGTGACACTTTATTAAGGCTGTGATCTACTGTACTGCCATGGGGCTTGGTGACACTTTATTAAGGCTGGAGATCTACTGTACTGCCATGGGGCTTGGTGACACTTTATTAAGACTGAGATCTACTGTACTGCCATGGGGCTTGGTGACAATTAAGGCTGAGATCTACTGTACTGCCATGGGGCTTGGTGTCACTTTATTAAGGCTGTGATCTACTGTACTGCCATGGGGCTTGGTGACACTTTATTAAGGCTGTGATCTACTGTACTGCCATGGGGCTTGGTGTCACTTTACTTCTATTAAGAGGCTTGATCTACTGTACTGCCATGGGGCTTGGTGTCACTTTATTAAGGCTGAGATCTACTGTACTGCCATGGGGCACTTTATTAAGGCTGTGATCTACTGTACTGCCATGGGGCTTGGTGATTTATTAAGGCTGTGATCTACTGTACTGCCATGGGGCTTGGTGACACTTTATTAAGGCACTTTACTGCCATAGGGCTTGGTGTCACTTTATTAAGGCTGTGATCTATGTGCTGCCATAGGGCTTGGTGTCACTTTATTAAATCTACTGTACTGCCATGGGGCTTGGTGACACTTTATTAAGTGGATCTACTGTACTGCCATGGGGCTGGTGTCAATTAAGGCTCTACTGTACTGCCATGGGGCTTGGTGACACTTTATTAAGACTGACTGCCTGCAACTTTATTAAGGCTACTACTGTACTGCCATGGGGCTTGGTGACACTTTATTAAGGCTGTGATCTACTGTACTGCCATGGGGCTTGGTGACACTTTATTAAGGCTGAGATCTGTACTGCCATGGGGCTTGGTGACACTTTATTAAGACTGAAATCTACTGTACTGCCATGGGGCTTAGTGACACTTTATTAAGGCTGTGATCTACTGTACTGCCATGGGGCTTGGTGTCACTTTAGCTAAGGCTGTGATCTACTGTACTGCCATGGGGGCTTGGTGACACTTTATTAAGGCTGTGATCTACTGTACTGCCATGGGGCTTGGTGTCACTTTATTAAGGCTGTGATCTACTGTACTGCCATAGGGCTTGGTGTCACTTTATTAAGGCTGTGATCTACTGTACTGCCATGGGGCTTGGTGACACTTTATTAAGGCTGTGATCTACTGTACTGCCATGGGGCTTGGTGTCACTTTATTAAGGCTGTGATCTACTGTACTGCCATGGGGCTTGGTGACACTTTATTAAGGCTGTGATCTACTGTACTGCCATGGGGCTTGGTGTCACTTTATTAAGGCTGTGATCTACTGTACTGCCATGGGGCTTGGTGACACTTTATTAAGGCTGTGATCTACTGTACTGCCATGGGGCTTGGTGACACTTTATTAAGGCTGAGATCTACTGTACTGCCATGGGGCTTGGTGACACTTTATTAAGACTGAAATCTACTGTACTGCCATGGGGCTTGGTGACACTTTATTAAGGCTGTGATCTACTGTACTGCCATGGGGCTTGGTGTCACTTTATTAAGGCTGTGATCTACTGTACTGCCATGGGGCTTGGTGACACTTTATTAAGGCTGTGATCTACTGTACTGCCATGGGGCTTGGTGTCACTTTATTAAGGCTGTGATCTACTGTACTGCCATGGGGCTTGGTGACACTTTATTAAGGCTGTGATCTACTGTACTGCCATGGGGCTTGGTGACACTTTATTAAGGCTGAGATCTACTGTACTGCCATGGGGCTTGGTGACACTTTATTAAGACTGAAATCTACTGTACTGCCATGGGGCTTGGTGACACTTTATTAAGGCTGTGATCTACTGTACTGCCATGGGGCTTGGTGACACTTTATTAAGACTGAAATCTACTGTACTGCCATGGGGCTTGGTGACACTTTATTAAGGCTGAAATCTACTGTACTGCCATGGGGCTTGGTGACACTTTATTAAGGCTGAAATCTACTGTACTGCCATGGGGCTTGGTGACACTTTATTAAGACTGAAATCTACTGTACTGCCATGGGGCTTGGTGACACTTTATTAAGGCTGTGATCTACTGTACTGCCATGGGGCTTGGTGACACTTTATTAAGGCTGTGATCTACTGTACTGCCATGGGGCTTGGTGACACTATTAAGGCTGTGATCTACTGTACTGCCATGGGGCTTGGTGACACTTTATTAAGGCTGTGATCTACTGTACTGCCATGGGGCTTGGTGACACTTTATTAAGGCTGTGATCTACTGTACTGCCATGGGGCTTGGTGTCACTTTATTACGACTGAAATCTACTGTACTGCCATGGGGCTTGGTGTCACTTTATTAAGGCTGAGATCTACTGTACTGCCATAGGGCTTGGAGACAATTTATTAAGGCTGAGATTTGACACCAACTGTTGAGAAGACCCTTCATGGTTGGCTAGTTTTCCCCTCTAGTAGTAACATTTATTTACATGATTCTTGAAAAGTACTGTCCTTTCCCTGTCAGTGTCAGATTTGGAAAAAGCCTGGATCAAGACTTCTATAATGTGCTTCCCAGTGTCACACATCTCAATAGACATGGCAGCATGGACCAGGTATTTTGACTACCCAGGGGTTAGGGAATCCAACCTAGAGAATATACAGTATAGACCAGTTATATTGACTCCCAGGGGTTAGGGAATCCAAACTGGGAATACACATATATACCAGTTATTTTAACTACCAAGGGGTTAGGGAATCCAACCTGGAGAATGTCTAGACCAGTTATTTTGACTCCCCAGGGGTTAGGGAATCCAACCAGGAGAATGTCTAGACCAGTTATTTTGACTCCCCAGGGGTTAGGGAATCCAACCAGGAGAATGTCTAGACCAGTTATTTTTGACTCCCCAGGGTTAGGGAATCCAACCAGGAGAATGTCAGACCAGTTATTTTGTCTACCCAGGGTTTAGGGAATCCAACTAGGAGAATATACAGTATAGACCAGTTATTTTGACTCCCAGGGGTTAGGGAATCCAACCTGGAGAATGTACAGTATAGACCAGTTCTTTGACTACCCAGGGGTTAGGGAATCCAACCAGGAGAATATACAGTATAGACCAGTTCTTTTGACTGGGTTAGGGAATCCAACCTGAGAATATACAGTATAGACCAGTTCTTTTGACTACCAAGGGGTTAGGAATCCAACCTGAGAATGTACAGTATAAACCAGTTCTTTTGACTACCAAGGGGTTAGGGAATCCAACCAGGGAGAATGTCTAGACTGGGAGTTATATTGACTACCCAGGGGTTAGGAATCCAACCAGGAGAATGTCTAGACCAGTTATATTGACTACCCAGGGGTTAGGGGAATCCAACATGTACAGAGAATATACACATGGAGAATAGACCAGTTATATTGACTACCCGGGGTTAGGGAATCCAACCAGGAGAATGTATAGACCAGTTATATTGACTACCCAGGGGTTAGGAATCCAACCTGGAGAATGTACAGTATAGACCAGTTATATTGACTACCCGGGTATTAGGAACCAACCAGGAGAATGTTCAGACCAGTTATTGACTACCCAGGGTTAGGGAAACTTAACCCAGAATGTCTAGACCAGTTATATTGACTACCAAACTGGGGAATACACATATAGTTATTTTAACTACCAACCAACCTGGAGAATGTCTAGACCAGTTATTTTGACTCCCCAGTTATATTAATTCACCCAGGGGTTAGGAATCCAACCTGGAGAATGTCTAGACCAGTTATATTGACTACCCAGGGTTAGGGAATCCAACCTGAGAATGTCTAGACCAGTTATATTGTTCACCAGGTGTTAGGGAATCAACCTGAGAATGTACAGTATAGACCAGTTCTTTTGACTACCCAGGGGTTAGGGAATCCAACCAGGAGAATGTACAGTATAGACCAGTTCTTTTGACTACCCGGGGGTTAGGGAATCCAACCTGGAGAATATACAGTATAGACCAGTTCTTTTGACTACCCTGGGGTTAGGGAATCCAACCTGGAGAATATACAGTATAGACCAGTTCTTTTGACTACCAAGGGGTTAGGGAATCCAACCTGGAGAATGTACAGTATAGACCAGTTCTTTTGACTACCCGGGGGTTAGGGAATCCAACCTGGAGAATATACAGTATAGACCAGTTCTTTTGACTACCAAGGGGTTAGGGAATCTAACCTGGAGAATGTACAGTATAGACCAGTTCTTTTGACTACCCAGGGGTTAGGGAATCCAACCTGGAGAATGTACAGTATAGACCAGTTCTTTTGACTACCCGGGGGTTAGGGAATCCAACCTGGAGAATATACAGTATAGACCAGTTCTTTTGACTACCAAGGGGTTAGGGAATCCAACCTGGAGAATGTACAGTATAAACCAGTTCTTTTGACTACCAAGGGGTTAGGGAATCCAACCAGGAGAATGTCTAGACCAGTTATATTGACTACCCAGGGGTTAGGGAATCCAACCAGGAGAATGTCTAGACCAGTTATATTGACTACCCAGGGGTTAGGGAATCCAACCTTGAGAATGTACAGTATAGACCAGTTCTTTTGACTCCCCAGGGGTTAGGGAATCCAACATGGAGAATATGCAGTATAGACCAGTTATATTGACTACCCGGGGGTTAGGGAATCCAACCAGGAGAATGTCTAGACCAGTTATATTGACTACCCAGGGGTTAGGGAATCCAACCTGGAGAATGTACAGTATAGACCAGTTATATTGACTACCCGGGGGTTAGGGAATCCAACCAGGAGAATGTATAGACCAGTTATATTGACTACCCAGGGGTTAGGGAATCCAACCAGGAGAATGTCTAGACCAGTTATATTGACTACCCAGGGGTTAGGGAATCCAACATGGAGAATATACAGTATAGACCAGTTATATTGACTACCCAGGGGTTAGGGAATCCAACCAGGAGAATGTCTAGACCAGTTATATTGACTACCCAGGGGTTAGGGAATCCAACCTGGAGAATGTACAGTATAGACCAGTTATATTGACTACCCGGGGGTTAGGGAATCCAACCAGGAGAATGTATAGACCAGTTATATTGACTACCCGGGGGTTAGGGAATCCAACCTGGAGAATGTCTAGACCAGTTATATTAACTACCAAGGGGTTAGGGAATCCAACCAGGAGAATGTCTAGACCAGTTATATTGACTACCCAGGGGTTAGGGAATCCAACCAGGAGAATGTCTAGACCAGTTATATTGACTACCCAGGGGTTAGGGAATCCAACCAGGAGAATGTCTAGACCAGTTATATTGACTACCCAGGGGTTAGGGAATCCAACATGGAGAATGTCTAGACCAGTTATATTGACTACCCAGGGGTTAGGAAATCCAACCTGGAGAATGTCTAGACCAGTTATTTTGACTCCCCAGGGGTTAGGGAATCCAACCTGGAGAATGTACAGTATAGACCAGTTCTTTTGACTACCCGGGGGTTAGGGAATCCAACCTGGAGAATGTACCGTATAGACCAGTTCTTTTGACTACCAAGGGGTTAGGGAATCCAACCAGGAGAATGTCTAGACCAGTTATATTGACTACCCGGGGGTTAGGGAATCCAACCAGGAGAATGTCTAGACCAGTTATATTGACTACCCAGGGGTTATGGAATCCAACCTGGAGAATGTACAGTATAGACCAGTTATATTGACTACCCGGGGGTTAGGGAATCCAACCAGGAGAATGTATAGACCAGTTATATTGACTACCCAGGGGTTAGGGAATCCAACCAGGAGAATGTCTAGACCAGTTATATTGACTACCCAGGGGTTAGGGAATCCAACATGGAGAATATACAGTATAGACCAGTTATATTGACTACCCGGGGGTTAGGGAATCCAACCTGGAGAATGTCTAGACCAGTTATATTGACTACCAAGGGGTTAGGGAATCCAACCAGGAGAATGTCTACACCAGTTATATTGACTACCCAGGGGTTAGGGAATCCAACCAGGAGAATGTCTAGACCAGTTATATTGACTACCAACGGGTTAGGGAATCCAACCTGGAGAATGTCTAGACCAGTTATATTGACTACCCAGGGGTTAGGGAATCCAACCTGGAGAATGTCTAGACCAGTTATATTGACTACCCAGGGGTTAGGGAATCCAACCTGGAGAATGTCTAGATCAGTTATATTGACTACCCAGGGGTTAGGGAATCCAACCTGGAGAATGTCTAGACCAGTTATATTGACTACCAAGGGGTTACGGAATCCAACCTGGAGAATGTCTAGACCAGTTATATTGACTACCCAGGGGTTAGGGAATCCAACCTGGAGAATGTCTAGACCAGTTATATTGACTACCCGGGGGTTAGGGAATCCAACCTGGAGAATGTCTAGACCAGTTATATTGACTACCAAGGGGTTAGGGAATCCAACCTGGAGAATGTCTAGACCAGTTATATTGACTACCCAGGGGTTAGGGAATCCAACCTGGAGAATGTCTAGACCAGTTAGTTATATTGACTACCAAGGGGTTAGGGAATCCAACCAGGAGAATGTCTAGACCAGTTATATTGACTACCCGGGGGTTAGGGAATCCGACCTGGAGAATGTCTAGACCAGTTATATTAACTACCAAGGGGTTAGGGAATCCAACCAGGAGAATGTCTAGACCAGTTATATTGACTACCCAGGGGTTAGGGAATCCAACCAGGAGAATGTCTAGACCAGTTATATTGACTACCCAGGGGTTAGGGAATCCAACCAGGAGAATGTCTAGACCAGTTATATTGACTACCCAGGGGTTAGGAAATCCAACCTGGAGAATGTCTAGACCAGTTATTTTGACTCCCCAGGGGTTAGGGAATCCAACCTGGAGAATGTACAGTATAGACCAGTTCTTTTGACTACCCGGGGTTTAGGGAATCCAACCTGGAGAATATACAGTATAGACCAGTTCTTTTGACTACCCTGGGGTTAGGGAATCCAACCTGGAGAATGTACAGTATAGACCAGTTCTTTTGACTACCCGGGGGTTAGGGAATCCAACCTGGAGAATGTACCGTATAGACCAGTTCTTTTGACTACCAAGGGGTTAGGGAATCCAACCAGGAGAATGTCTAGACCAGTTATATTGACTACCCGGGGTTAGGGAATCCAACCAGGAGAATGTCTAGACCAGTTATATTGACTACCCAGGGGTTATGGAATCCAACCTGGAGAATGTACAGTATAGACCAGTTATATTGACTACCCGGGGTTAGGGAATCCAACCAGGAGAATGTATAGACCAGTTATATTGACTACCCAGGGGTTAGGGAATCCAACCAGGAGAATGTCTAGACCAGTTATATTGACTACCCAGGGGTTAGGG
>NW_027015387.1:0-11633 GCF_036934945.1 Oncorhynchus masou masou
CAACTACTACTAACTACTAAAACCAACTACCACTAACTACTACTGACTAACTACTACTACTAACTACTACCAACAACTACTACTACTAAGACGCACCAACTACTACTACTACTACTAACTACTACAAATACCAACACCTACTACTACTACTGACAACTACCAACATCTACTACTACTAACTACTACGACTACCAACTACTACTACTACCACTACTACTACTACTAACTACTACGACTACCAACTACTACTACTACTACTACCAACTACTACTACCAACTACTACTACTACCACTACTACTACTACCAACGACTACTAACTACTACTACCACTACCTACTACCTACTATTACTACCTACTACAACTAACTACAACTAACTACTACTAATACCACTACCACCTACTACTACTGCTACTACTACTACAGACAACTACTACTTCCACTACGAACTACTACTACTACTACTACTAACTTCTACTACTACTACTACTAAAGTCTACCACTACCAACTACTACTAACTACTAACTACTACTACTAACAACAACTACCACTACCAACTCCTACAACTACTACCTACTACTACCTACTACTACCTACTACTACTAACTACTAACCACACTACCACTACCAACTACAACTAACTACAACTAACTACAACTAACTACTACTAATACCACTACCACCTAATTTACTACTGACTACTACTACTACTGCTACTACCACTGCCACTACTACTTACAACTAACTACAACTAACTACTAATACCACTACCACTAGTACTGACTACTACTACTACTACCACTACCACTACCACTACTACTACCAACTACAACTAACTACAATAACTACTACTACTACCACTACCACCTACTACTACTGACTACTACTACTACAAGACAACTACTACTTCATTGAACTACTACTACTACTACCTACTACTACCACTACCAACTACTACTACTACTACTACTACCTACTACTACTACTACTAAAGACTACCACTACCAACTACTAACTACTACTATTACAACCTACTATTACTACCTACTATTACTACCAACATCACTACTACTCTATTACTACTACTATTAATACTATTACTACCTACTATTACTATACTATTATACTATTACTACCTATTAATACTATTACTACCTACTGTTATTACTACCTACTATTACTACCTATTACTATTACTACCTACTATCACTACTACTATTAATACTATTACTACCTACTATTAATATTATTACTACCTATTTATTACTACCAACTACTACTACCTACTACTACCTACTATTAATACTATTACTACCTACTATTAATAATATTACTACCTACTATTACAACTATTACTACCTACTATTACTACTATTAATACTATTACTACCTATTACTACTACTACTACCTACTATTACTACCTACTATTAGTACCTATTAATA
Source organism: Oncorhynchus masou masou (assembly GCF_036934945.1). Classification (NCBI taxonomy): domain Eukaryota; kingdom Metazoa; phylum Chordata; class Actinopteri; order Salmoniformes; family Salmonidae; genus Oncorhynchus; species Oncorhynchus masou. The sequence goes on from NW_027015387.1 coordinate 1,446, forward strand.
CTACTACTACCTACTATTACTACTATTACTAGCTAATACTACTACCTAATATCACTACTACTATTACTACCTAATATCACTAATCACTAACTAATATTACTACCTAATATTACTACCTAATATTACTACCTAATATTACTTAACTATTACTACCTAACATTACTACCTAATATTACTACCTAATATTACTACTATTACTACCTAGTATTACTGACTATTACTACTAATATTACTACCTACTATTACTACTACTAATATTACTACCTACTATTACTACCTAATATCACTACTATTACTACCTACTATTACTACCTAATATTACTACCTAATATCACTACTATTACTACCTAATATTACGACATACTATTACTACCTGATATTACTACCTAATATTACTACCTACTACTACCAAATATTACTACCTACTACTACCTAATATTACTACCTCACTACTACTACCTACTAATACTACCTAATATTACTACCTGCTATTACTACCTAATATCACTACTATTACTACCTACTATTACTACTCTACTATTACTACCTACTATTACTACCTAATATTACCATTACTACCTATTATTACTAATATTACTACCTAATATTACTACCTACCTTACTACCTACTTACTACCTACTATCATCACCTACTCTTACTACTACCTTACTACCTACTATCACTAACTACTATTACTACATACTATTACTACTATTACTACCTAATATCACTACTATTACTACCTAATATTACTACCTAATATTACTACCTACTATTACTACTCTTTCTACCTACTATTACTACCTAATATCACTACTATTACTACCTACTATTACTACCTACTATTACTACCTACTATTACTACCTAATATTACTACCAACTATTACTACCTAATATCACTACTATTACTACCTACTATTACTACCTACTATTACTACTATTACTACCTACTATTACTACCTACTATTACTACCTAGTATTACTACCTACTATTACTACCTACAATTACTACCTACTATCACTACCCACTATCACTACCTACTATCACTACCTAATATTACTACTATTACTACCTACTATTACTACCTACTATTACTACCTACTATTACTACCTACTATCACTACTACTATTACTACCAAATATCACTACTACTATTACTACCTAATATCACTACCATTACTACCTACTATTACTACCTAATATCACTACTATTACTACCTACTATTACTACCTACTATTACTACTATTACTACCTACTATTACTACCTAATATCACTAATAATACTACCTGCTATTACTACCTAATATTACTACCTACTATTACTACCTACTATTACTACCTAATATCACTACTATTACTACCTACTATTACTACCTACTATTACTACCTATTATTACTACCTAATATCACTAATAATACTACCTACTATTACTACCTATATATATTACTACCTACTATTAATACCTAATATTACTACCTACTATTACTACCTACTATTGCTACCTACTATACTACCTACTACTACTACTACTATTGCTACCTACTATAACCAACTACTACTACTACTATTACTACCTACTATAACCACCTACTACTGCTGCTATTACTACCTACTATAACCACCTACTACTACTACCAACTATTACTACCAACTACTACTACTATTACTACCTACTATAACCACACACAACTACTACTATTACTACCTACTATAACCACCTACTACTACTACTATTACTACCTACTATAACCACATACGACTACTGCTATTACTACCTACTATAACCACATACTACCACCACTATTACGACCTACTATAACCACATACTACTACTATTACTACTTATTATTACTACCTACTATAACTACATACTACTACTACTACTACTACTACTACTACTACTACTACTACTACTACCTACTATGACCACCTACTACTACTACTACTACTATTACTACCTACTACAACTACCTAATATTACTACCTACTATTACTACCTGATATTACTACCGGATATTACTTCCTGATATTACTACCGAATATTACTACCTACTACTAACGAATATTACTACCTACTACGTACCTACTCTTACTACCTACTACTACTACCTAATATTACTACCTACTATTACTACCTAATATTACTACCTAATATCACTACCTACTATTACTACCTAATATCACTACTATTACTACCTACTATTACTACCTACTATTACTACCTACTATTACTACCTAATATCACTACTACCTAATATTACTACCCTACTATTACTACTTTACTAACTACTATTACTACTATTACTACCTACTATTACTACTATTACTACTTAATATTACTACCTAACATTACTACTATTACTACCTTAATATTACAACTATATTACTACCTACTATCACTATTTAATATTACTTTCAATACTATCACTACCTACTATCACTACCTAATATTACTACTATTACTACCTACTATTATACCTACTATTACTGCCTACTATTACTACCTACTATTACTACCTAATATCACTACTACTATTACTACCCTATTACTACCTAATATCACTACTACTATTACTACCTAATATCACTACTATTACTACCTAATATTATACTATTAATACCGAATATCACTACTACTATTACTACCTACTATTACTACCTACTATTACTACCTAATATTACTACCTACTATTACTACCTACTATTACTACCTACTATAACTACCTACTATCACTACCTAATATTACTACTATTACTACCTACTATTACTACCTACTATTACTACCTACTATTACTACCTAATATCACTACTACTATTACTACCAAATATCACTACTACTATTACTACCTAATATCACTACTATTACTACCTACTATTACTACCTACTATTACTACTATTACTACCTACTATTACTACCTACTATCACTAATAATACTACCTACTATTACTACCTAATATTACTTCCTACTATTACTACCTACTATTACTACCTAATATCACTACTACTAGTACTACCTACTATTACTACCTAATATCACTACTACTATTACTACCAAATATCACTACTACTATTACTACCAAATATCACTACTACTATTACTACCTAATATCACTACTATTACTACCTACTATCACTACCTAATATCACTACTATTACTACCTACTATTACTACCTGCTATTGCTACTATTACTACCTACTAATACTACCTACTATTACTACCTAATATTACTACCTACTATTACCACCTATCACTACTACTATTACTACCATTGCTACCTACTATAACCACCTACTACTACTACTACTATTACTACCCTTACTATAACCACCTACTACTACTAATATTACTACCTACTATAACCACCTACTACTACCGGATATTACTACCTACTATAACCACCTACTACTACTACCTACTATTACTACCTACTACTACTACCTAATATTACTACCTACTATTACTACCTAATATTACTACCTCAATATCACTACCTACTATTACTACCTAATATCACTACTATTACTACCTACTATTACTACCTACTATTATTACCTAATATTACTACATAATATTACTACCACTATTACTACCTAATATCACTACTATTACTACCTACTATTACTACCTACTATTACTACCTACTATTACTACCTACTATTACTACTATTACTACCTATTATTACTACTATTACTACCTAAAATTACTACCTACTCTTACTACCTGCCTTACTACCTACTATCACTACCTACTATTACTACCTACTATTACTACTATTACTACCTAATATCACTACTATTACTACCTAATATTACTGCCTACTATTAATACCTACTATTACTACCTTTCTACCTACTATTACCACCTAATATCACTACTATTACTACCTACTATTACTACCTACTATTACTACCTACTATTACTACCTATTTATTACTACCTAATATTACTACCAACTATTACTACCTAATAATATTCTACCTACTATTACTACCTAATATTACTACTATTACTACCTAATATCACTGCTATTACTACCTACTATTACTACCTAATATTACTACCTACTATTACTACCTACTATTACTACTATTACTACTTAATATTACTACCTAACATTACTACTATTGCTACCTAATATTACAACCTACTATTACTACCTACTATTACTACCTAATATTACTACTATCACTACCTACTATCACTACCTAATATTACTACTATTACTACCTACTATTACTACCTACTATTACTGCCTACTATTACTACCTACTATTACTACCTAATATCACTACTACTATTACTACCTACTATTACTACCTAATATCACTTCTACTATTACTACCAAATATCACTACTACTATTACTACCTAATATCACTACTATTACTACCTAATATCACTACTACTATTACTACCTAATATCACTACTACTATTACTACCTACTATTACTACCTACTATTACTACCTAATATTACTACCTACTATTACTACCTACTATTACTACCTACTATCACTACTAACTATCACTACCTAATATTACTACTATTACTACCTACTATTACTACCTACTATTACTACCTACTATTACTACCTACTATTACTACCTAATATCACTACTACTATTACTACCAAATATCACTACTACTATTACTACCTAATATCACTACTATTACTACCTAATATCACTACTACTATTACTACCTAATATCACTACTACTATTACTACCTACTATTACTACCTACTATTACTACTATTACTACCTACTATTACTACCTAATATCACTAATAATACTACCTACTATTACTACCTAATATTACTTCCTACTATTACTACCTACTATTACTACCTAATATCACTACTACTATTACTACCTACTATTACTACCAAATATCACTACTACTATTAATACCTAATATCACTACTATTACTACCTACTATTACTACCTAATATCACTACTATTACTACCTACTATTACTACCTACTATTGCTACTATTACTACCTACTATTACTACCTACTATTACTACCTACTATTACTACCTAATATCACTACTACTATTAGTACCTACTATTACTACCAAATATCACTACTACTATTACTACCTACTATAACCACCTACTACTACTACTATTACTACCTACTATAACCACCTACTACTACTACCAACTATTACTACCAACTACTACTACTATTACTACCTACTATAACCACCTACTACTACTACCAACTATTACTACCAACTACTACTACTATTACTACCTACTATAACCACACACAACTACTACTATTACTACCTACTATAACCACCTACTACTACTACTATTACTACCTACTATAACCACATACTACTACTATTACTACCTACTTTAACCACATACTACTACTACTATTACTACCTACTATAACCACATACTACTACTACTACTATTACTACCTACTATAACCACCTACTACTACCTACTATAACCACCTACTACTATTACTACCTACTATAACCACATACTACTACTACTATTACTATCTACTATAACCACATACTACTACTACTATTACTACCTACTATAACCACCTACTACTACTACTATTACTACCTACTATAACCACATACTACTACTACTACTATTACTACCTACTATAACCACATACTACTACTACTAATACTACTACTACCTACTATAACCACATACTACTACTGCTATTACTAGCTACTATAACCACCTACTACTACTACTATTACTACCTACTATAACCACCTACTACTACTACTATTACTACCTACTATAACCACCTACTACTACTACTATTACTACCTACTATAACCACCTACTACTACTACTATTACTACCTACTACTACTATGACTACACTCTACTATTGCTACCTAATATCACTACCTACTACGACTACCTACTATTTCTAATTATTATTGCCACCTCCTACTTCTAACTACAATTACTACCTACTATTACTGCTTATTACTACTACCTACTAGTACTACCAATATTACTACTACCTACTATTGCTAAGTACTATTACTAAGTACTAAGTACTCACTATTACTACCAATATTACTACTTACTATTACTTCCTTCCATCATTACATTGTATTACTACCATTACTACCTACTATTTACTACTATTATTGCCTACTATTGCTACTATTACTACCTACTATTTCATTGTACTATTACTACATACTATTTCTACTATTACTGCGTGTAATTATTACTACTGTTTGTTACCTTCCATTACTACTATTACTACTACTGATACCGGCTACTAATACCTACTAGTAATACCTCCTATTACTGCTATTACTACCTACTATTACAAACAACTATCACTACTACTAGTTCGTATTATTAATACCTTCTATGACCACTATAACTGTCTACTATTACTACTGTTCCTACCTACAATTACTATATAATACTGTTCCTACCTACAATTACTATATAATACTATTACTACCTACAATTACTATATAATAATTTTACTACTATTCCTACCTACAATACTATATACTACTATTCCTACCTACAAGTACTATATAATATTGTTCCTACCTACAATTACTATATACTACTATTCCTACCTACACGTACTATATAATATTGTTCCTACCTACAATTACTATATAATAATTTTACTACTATTCCTACCTACAATTACTATATACTACTATTCCTACCTACAAGTACTATATAATATTGTTCCTACCTACAATTACTATATACTACTATTCCTACCTCCAATTACTATATAATAATATTACTACTATTCCTACCTACAATTACTATATACTACTATAACCACATACTAATACTACCTACTATTAATAACTCATGTTACTACTTTTACTAACTACTATTACTAATTACTACTACTACTACTACTACTAATAATAATCAGTGGTTGTAGACGGTGCACCACGTCAGCACCTCAGGAGTAAATGTCAGTTGGCTTTTAATAGCCGAGCATTCAGTTAGAGACAGTGCAGGGGAGAGAGAGAGAGGGTCGAAAACAGAATGTCCGCGACAAGGTGGCGAGTCCGGTGTACAGGTATTACTACCTACTACTACTACCTAGTGGTTAAAGCGATGGGCCAGTAACCGGAAGGTTGCTGAATCGAATCCCTGAGCTGACAACATAAAAAATCTGTCATTCTGCCCCCGAGCAAGGCAGTTAACCCACTGTTCCCCTGAGCAAGGCAGTTAACCCACTGTTCCCCTGAGCAAGGCAGTTAACCCACTGTTCCCCTGAGCAAGGCAGTTAACCCACTGTTCCCCTGAGCAAGGCAGTTAACCCACTGTTCCCCTGAGCAAGGCAGTTAACCCACTGTTCCCCTGAACAAGGCAGTTAACCCACTGTTCCCCTGAACAAGGCAAGTTAACCCACTGTTCCCCTGAGCAAGGCAGTTAACCCACTGTTCCCCCTGAGCAAGGCAGTTAACCCACTGTTCCCCTGAGCAAGGCAGTTAACCCACTGTTCCCCTGAGCAAGGCAGTTAACCCACTGTTCTCCTGAGCAAGGCAGTTAACCCACTGTTCCCCTGAGCAAGGCAGTTAACCCACTGTTCCCTGAGCAAGGCAGTTAACCCACTGTTCCCCTGAGCAAGGCAGTTATCCCACTGTTCCCCTGAACAAGGCAGTTAACCCACTGTTCCCTGAGCAAGGCAGTTATCCCACTGTTCCCCTGAACAAGGCAGTTAACCCACTGTTCCCTGAGCAAGGCAGTTAACCCACTGTTCCCCTGAACAAGGCAGTTAACCCACTGTTCCCCTGAACAAGGCAGTTAACCCACTGTTCCCCTGAACAAGGCAGTTAACCCACTGTTCCCCTGAGCAAGGCAGTTAACCCACTGTTCCCCTGAGCAAGGCAGTTAACCCACTGTTCCCCTGAGCAAGGCAGTTAACCCACTGTTCCCCTGAGCAAGGCAGTTAACCCACTGTTCCCCTGAACAAGGCAGTTAACCCACTGTTCCCCTGAGCAAGGCAGTTAACCCACTGTTCCCCTGAACAAGGCAGTTAACCCACTGGTCCCTGACCACCGAAGGCGTGGATGTTAATTTAAGGCAGCTCCCCTGCACCTCTCTGATTCAGAGGCGTTGGGTTAAATGCGGAAAGATACATTTCAGTTGAACACATTTCAGTTGAACACATTTCAGTTGAACAACGGACTAGGTATCCCTTACCTACTGTTGCCAACAACCATTACTAAATAAAGTCAACAATTGTTTACATTCTGTTTTTATCGAGACCTTATTGATGATAAATCCATCGTGTTTCAGGACAAAAGGTCCCCTGGGAGAGCCAGAGTGGTATCAGAGGAATCTCATAGACGCTGCCAAACATCTGCAATCACCAAGTTTGGAATCTGAAGAAGATGGCAGACATTGTCCACTGGGGTGAGTTACACGGTTTTTTTTTCTCACAGCTATTTGTGTAAATTCCAAAAACCATTTAGATAGTTTTGGTATCCAGAGTCTGTCAGGCAGTCTGTCAGGCAGTCTGTCAGGCAGTCTGTCAGGCAGTCAGTTAGACATTAAAACATGTTTTTGGATTCCCACTGCATCTGTATAACTGTATGCTGCTCTAACAATTAACAGTCATTCTGCTCTACCAATTAACACAGTCATTCTGCTCTACCAATTAACACACACCTTCTGCTCTACCAATTATCATACTCTGAAGTAATAGATATTTCTGCTCCTTCCAGTCCCCATAACCCTGGACCCCAACACAGCCCAGCCCAACCTCAGCTTCTCTAAGGAGTTCAGCATGGTGAGGTACAGCAAAAAGAAGCTCCTGCCAGACAACCCCGAGCGCCCTAACTAGCCGCATCTCTGTCCCTGGGAGCGACAGGTTTCACCTCCGGAAGACACAGCTGGACCGTAGAGGTGGGCCAGAGCAGAGACTGGTACATCGGAGTCGCCCGAGAGTCCATCAAACGCAAGTCCACCATCTTCCTCAACCCTGCTGAGGGATTCTGGGTAATCGGGTTGTGTAACGGGGAGACGTACTGGGCCCAGACGTCCTCACGCGGACGCGCCTGGACGTGGAAGAGAGAGGAAGCCGTGGAGAATCACTATAGAGCTGGACTACGACCGAGGGAAGGTGCTGTTTCTGAACGCAGTAGACTCAACGCTGATACACATGTTCAAAGAGAAGTTCACTGAGAGGATCTTTCCTTATTTTGCTCCTGGCATGTATGAGGAGGGAAACACCTCCCATCCCCTGACCATCTGTCCCCTGACTATATCTATAGAGGTACTGGACCAGATTATACTACCATAACACCTCCAGTCCCCTGACTATATCTATAGAGGTACTGGACCAGATTATACTACCATAACACCTCCAGTCCCCTGACTATATCTATAGAGGTACTGGACCAGATTATACTACCATAACACCTCCAGTCCCCTGACTATATCTATAGAGGTACTGGACCAGATTATACTATCATAACACCTCCAGTCCCCTGACCATCCGTCCCCTCACCATCTGTCCCCTCACCATCTGTCCCCTGACCATCTGTCCCCTCACCATCTGTCCCCTGACCATCTGTCCCCTGACCATCTGTCCCCTCACCATCTGTCCCCTCACCATCTGTCCCCTCACCATCTGTCCCCTGACCATCTGTCCCCTGACCATCTGTCCCCTCACCATCTGTCCCCTCACCATCTGTCCCTGACCATCTGTCCCCTCACCATCTGTCCCCTCACCATCTGTCCCCTGACCATCTGTCCCCTGACCATCTGTCCCTGACCATCTGTCCCTGACCATCTGTCCCCTCACCATCTGTCCCCTCACCATCTGTCCTCTCACCATCTGTCCCCTGACCAGCCATTTGTAATCACCATCACTATTCAGTACTCAAGTGTGCAAAAGAAGAATAGTCAACCATATTATAATTATAGCCATTGATAAAGGTCAGAGGTCAGAAAATGTTTAGTAGCAAACCAACTAGTTGATCTTGTGTATTTGTGACCATGTGTGTTTATAATAAACTTTGTATACTTACAGAAGATACCCTTATATGGTATACTTATAGAAGATTCCCTTATAGAAGATTCCCTTATATGGTGTACTTATAAAAGATACCCTTATATGGTATACTTATAGAAGATACCCTTATATGGTATACTTATAGAAGATTCCCTTATATGGTGTAC
>NW_027015388.1:0-17500 GCF_036934945.1 Oncorhynchus masou masou
CCATCTGTCTTACCAAACCCCTTCCCACCTGTCTTACCAAACACCTTCCCACCTGTCTTACCAAAGACCTTCCCATCTGTCTTACCAAACACATTCCCATCTGTCTTACCAAACCCCTTCCCATCTGTCTTACCAAACACATTCCGCCGAGACTGTATATGTGTTTGTTTTCCTAAAGGGAGGCTATTAGTCAGTTTTGAAGCCTTTTCCCCATTGAGACCTCTGTGGAGCCTATTGACTGTAGTACCAGTTATCACCACAGAGTGGCAGCAGAGGCCTGTAGTAACACAGACCCATCAGCATCACTTCGACATCAGAAGAAACATGAGGGAAGTTGTCCAACTGAATGCCTTCAACTGAAGTGTGTTTTCCGCATTTAACCCAACCCCTCTGATTCAGAGAGGTGTGTCTTCCACATTTAACCCAACCCCTCTGAATCAGAGAGGTGTGTCTTCCACATTTAACCCAACCCCTCTGAATCAGAGAGGTGTGTCTTCCACATTTAACCCAACCCCTCTGATTCAGAAAGGTGTGTCTTCCACATTTAACCCAACCCCTCTGATTCAGAGAGATGTGGGGGGCTGCCTTAATTAACATCTATGTCTTTGGCAAGAGTGGAACAGTGGGTTAACTGCCTTGCTCAACGGCTGAACGTCAGATTTTTACCTTGTCAGCTCGGGGATTCGATCCAGCAACCTTCCGGTTACTGGACCAACGCTCTAACCACTAGGCTACCTGCCACCCCACCCACACACACCAACTCTAACCACCAGGCTACCTGCCACCCCACCCACACACACCAACTCTAACCACCAGGCTACCTGCCACCCCACCCACACACACCAACTCTAACCACCAGGCTACCTGCCACCCCACCCACACACACCAACTCTAACCACTAGACATTAACATATACAGCTGAACAACTACTGAGTCGAGGGTGCGAGAACTAGGTGAGGTGAGTTTAGGTGGACGAGGTGAGGTGGGGAGAATTAGGTGAGGTGGGGAGAATTAGGTGAGGTGAGTTTAGGTGGACGAGGTGAGGTGGGGAGAATTAGGTGAGGTGGGGAGAATTAGGTGAGGTGAGTTTAGGTCGACGAGGTGAGGTGAGGAGAATTAGGTGAGGTGGGGAGAATTAGGTGACGTGAGTTTAGGTGGACGAGGTGGGGAGAATTAGGTGAGGTGAGTTTAGGTTGACGAGGTGAGGTGAGGAGAATTAGGTGAGGTGAGTTTAGGTGGACGAGGTGGGGAGAATTAGGTGAGGTGAGTTTAGGTGGACGAGGTGGGGAGAATTAGGTGAGGTGAGTTTAGGTCGACGAGGTGAGGTGAGGAGAATTAGGTGAGGTGGGGAGAATTAGGTGAGGTGAGTTTAGGTGGACGAGGTGGGGAGAATTAGGTGAGGTGAGTTTAGGTCGACGAGGTTAGGTGAGGAGAATTAGGTGAGGTGGGGAGAATTAGGTGAGGTGGATGAGTTGAGTGGATGAGATGGGGTAAGTTGACTGAGATGAGATGGGGTGAGGTGACTGAGATGAGATGAGATGGGGTGATGTGACTGAGATGAGATGAGATGGGGTGAGGTGACTGAGATGAGATGAGATGGTGAGGTGACTGAGATGAGATGAGATGGGGTGAGTTGACTGAGATGAGATGGGGTGAGGTGACTGAGATGAGATGGGGTGAGGTGACTGAGATGAGATGAGATGGGGTGAGGTGACTGAGATGAGATGAGATGGGGTGAGGTGACTGAGATGAGATGAGATGGGGTGAGGTGACTGAGATGAGATGGGGTGAGTTGACTGAGATGAGATGGGGTGAGGTGACTGAGATGAGATGAGATGGGGTGAGGTGACTGAGATGAGATGAGATGGGGTGAGGTGACTGAGATGAGATGAGATGGGGTGAGGTGACTGAGATGAGATGGGGTGAGGTGACTGAGATGAGATGGGGTGAGGTGACTGAGATGAGATGGGGTGAGGTGACTGAGATGAGATGAGATGGGGTGAGGTGACTGAGATGAGATGGGGTGAGGTGACTGAGATGAGATGGGGTGAGGTGACTGAGATGAGATGGGGTGAGGTGACTGAGATGAGATGGGGTGAGGTGACTGAGATGAGATGGGGTGAGGTGACTGAGATGAGATGGGGTGAGGTGACTGAGATGAGATGGGGTGAGGTGACTGAGATGAGATGGGGTGAGGTGACTGAGATGAGATGGGGTGAGGTGACTGAGATGAGATGGGGTGAGGTGACTGAGATGAGATGGGGTGAGGTGACTGAGATGAGATGGGGTGAGGTGACTGAGATGAGATGGGGTGAGGTGACTGAGATGAGATGGGGTGAGGTGACTGAGATGAGATGGGGTGAGGTGACTGAGATGAGATGGGGTGAGGTGACTGAGATGAGATGGGGTGAGGTGACTGAGATGAGATGGGGTGAGGTGACTGAGATGAGATGGGGTGAGGTGACTGAGATGAGATGGGGTGAGGTGACTGAGATGAGATGGGGTGAGGTGACTGAGATGAGATGGGGTAAGGTGACTGAGGTGAGGTGACTGAGATGAGATGGGGTGAGGTGACTGAGATGAGATGGGGTGAGGTGACTGAGATGAGATGGGGTGAGGTGACTGAGATGAGATGGGGTGAGGTGACTGAGGTGAGGTGACTGAGATGAGATGGGGTAGGTGACTGAGATGTGGGGTGAGGTGACTGAGATGAGATGGGGTGAGGTGACTGAGATGAGATGGGGTAAGGTGACTGAGGTGAGGTGACTGAGATGAGATGACTGAGATGAGGTGAGGTGACTGAGATGAGGGTGAGGTGACTGAGATGAGATGGGGTGAGGTGACTGAGATGAGATGGGTGAGGTGACTGAGATGAGATGAGGTGAGGTGACTCTGAGATGGGGTGAGATGATGGGGTGAGGTGACTGAGATGAGATGGGGTGAGGTGACTGAGATGAGATGGGGTGGTGACTGAGATGAGATGGGGTGAGGTGACTGAGATGAGATGGGGTGAGGTGACTGAGATGAGATGGGGTGAGGTGACTGAGATGAGATGGGGTGAGGTGACTGAGATGAGATGGGGTGAGGTGACTGAGATGAGATGGGGTGAGGTGACTGAGATGAGATGGGGTGAGGTGACTGAGATGAGATGGGGTGAGGTGACTGAGATGAGATGGGGTGAGGTGACTGAGATGAGATGGGGTGAGGTGACTGAGATGAGAGATGGGGTGAGGTGACTGAGATGAGATGGGGTGAGGTGAGATGAGATGAGATGGGGTGAGGTGACTGAGATGAGATGAGATGGTGAGGTGACTGAGATGAGATGGGGTGAGGTGACTGAGATGAGATGGGGTGAGGTGACTGAGATGAGATGGGGTGAGGTGACTGAGATGAGATGGGGTGAGGTGACTGAGATGAGATGGGGTGAGGTGACTGAGATGAGATGGGGTGAGGTGACTGAGATGAGATGGGGTGAGGTGACTGAGATGAGATGGGGGGTGAGGTGACTGAGATGAGATGGGGTGAGGTGACTGAGATGAGATGGGGTGAGGTGACTGAGATGAGATGGGGTGAGGTGACTGAGATGAGATGGGGTGAGGTGACTGAGATGAGATGGGGTGAGGTGACTGAGATGAGATGGGGTGAGGTGACTGAGATGAGATGGGGTGAGGTGACTGAGATGAGATGGGGTGAGGTGACTGAGATGAGATGGGGTGAGGTGACTGAGATGAGATGGGGTGAGGTGACTGAGATGAGATGGGGTGAGGTGACTGAGATGAGATGGGGTGAGGTGACTGAGATGAGATGGGGTGAGGTGACTGAGATGAGATGGGTGAGGTGACTGAGATGAGATGGGGTGAGGTGACTGAGATGAGATGGGGTGAGGTGACTGAGATGAGATGGGGTGAGGTGACTGAGATGAGATGGGGTGAGGTGACTGAGATGAGATGGGGTGAGGTGACTGAGATGAGATGGGGTGAGGTGACTGAGATGAGATGGGGTGAGGTGACTGAGATGAGATGGGGTGAGGTGACTGAGATGAGATGGGGTGAGGTGACTGAGATGACTGAGATGAGATGGGGTGAGGTGACTGAGATGAGATGGGGTGGTGACTGAGGTGAGGTGACTGAGATGAGATGGGGTGAGGTGACTCAGATGAGATGGGGTGAGGTGACTGAGATGAGATGGGGTGAGGTGACTGAGATGAGATGGGGTAAGGTGACTGAGATGAGATGGGGTGAGAGATGAGATGAGCTGAGGTGACTGAGATGAGATGGGGTAAGGTGACTGAGATGAGATGGGGTGAGGTGACTGAGATGAGATGGGGTGAGGTGACTGAGATGAGATGGGGTGAGGTGACTGAGATGAGATGGGGTGAGGTGACTGAGATGAGATGGGGTGAGGTGACTGAGATGAGATGGGGTGAGGTGACTGAGATGAGATGGGGTGAGGTGACTGAGATGAGATGACTGAGATGAGATGGGGTGAGGTGACTGAGATGAGATGGGGTGAGGTGACTGAGATGAGATGGGGTGAGGTGACTGAGATGAGATGGGTGAGGTGACTGAGATGAGATGGGGTGAGGTGACTGAGATGAGATGGGGTGAGGTGACTGAGATGAGGTGAGGTGACTGAGATGAGATGGGGTGAGGTGACTGAGATGATGGGGTGAGGAGATGAGATGGGGTGAGGTGACTGAGATGAGATGGGGTGAGGTGACTGAGATGAGATGGGGTGAGGTGACTGAGATGAGATGAGACTGAGATGGGTGAGGTGACTGAGATGAGATGGGGTGAGGTGACTGAGATGAGATGGGGTGAGGTGACTGAGATGAGATGGGGTGAGTGACTGAGATGAGATGGGGTGAGGTGACTGAGATGAGATGGGGTGAGGTGACTGAGATGAGATGGGGGGTGAGGTGACTGAGATGAGATGGGGTGAGGTGACTGAGATGAGATGGGGTGAGGTGACTGAGATGAGATGGGGTGAGGTGACTGAGATGAGATGGGGTGAGGTGACTGAGATGAGATGGGGTGAGGTGACTGAGATGAGATGGGGTGAGGTGACTGAGATGAGATGGGGTGAGGTGACTGAGATGAGATGGGGTGAGGTGACTGAGATGAGATGGGGTGAGGTGACTGAGATGAGATGGGGTGAGGTGACTGAGATGAGATGGGGTGAGGTGACTGAGATGAGATGGGGTGAGGTGACTGAGATGAGATGGGGTGAGGTGACTGAGATGAGATGGGGTGAGGTGACTGAGATGAGATGGGGTGAGGTGACTGAGATGAGATGGGGTGAGGTGACTGAGATGAGATGGGGTGAGGTGACTGAGATGAGATGGGGTGAGGTGACTGAGATGAGATGGGGTGAGGTGACTGAGATGAGATGGGGTGAGGTGACTGAGATGAGATGGGGTGAGGTGACTGAGATGAGATGGGGTGAGGTGACTGAGATGAGATGGGGTGAGGTGACTGAGATGAGATGGGGTAAGGTGACTGAGATGAGATGGGGTGAGGTGACTGAGATGAGATGGGGTGAGGTGACTGAGATGAGATGGGGTAAGGTGACTGAGATGAGATGGGGTGAGGTGACTGAGATGAGATGGGGTAAGGTGACTGAGATGAGATGGGGTAATGACTGAGGTGAGGTGACTGAGATGAGATGGGGTGAGGTGACTGAGATGAGATGGGGTGAGGTGACTGAGATGAGATGGGGTTAGGTGACTGAGATGAGATGGGGTGAGGTGACTGAGATGAGATGGGGTGAGGTGACTGAGATGAGATGGGGTGAGGTGACTGAGATGAGATGGGGTGAGGTGACTGAGATGAGATGGGGTGGTGACTGAGATGAGATGGGGTGAGGTGACTGAGATGAGATGGGGTGAGGTGACTGAGATGAGATGGGGTGAGGTGACTGAGATGAGATGGGGTGAGGTGACTGAGATGAGATGGGGTGAGGTGACTGAGATGAGATGGAGTAAGGTGACTCAGATGAGATAGGGTGAGGTGACTCAGATGAGATGGGGTGAGGTGACTGAGATGAGATGGGGTGAGGTGACTGAGATGAGTTGGGGTGAGGTGACTGAGATGAGATGGGGTGAGGTGACTGAGATGAGATGGAGTAAGGTGACTGAGATGATGAGATGGGGTGAGGTGACTCAGATGAGATGGGGTGAGGTGACTGAGATGAGATGGGGTGAGGTGACTGAGATGAGATGGGGTGAGGTGACTGAGATGAGATGGGGTGAGGTGACTGAGATGAGATGGGGTGAGGTGACTGAGATGAGATGGGGTGAGGTGACTGAGATGAGATGGGGTGAGGTGACTGAGATGAGATGGGGTGAGGTGACTGAGATGAGATGAGGTGAGGTGACTGAGATGAGATGGGGTGAGGTGACTGAGATGAGATGGGGTGAGGTGACTGAGATGAGATGGGGTGAGGTGACTGAGATGAGATGGGGTGAGGTGACTGAGATGAGATGGGGTGAGGTGACTGAGATGAGATGGGGTGAGGTGACTGAGATGAGATGGGGTGAGGTGACTGAGATGAGATGGGGTGAGGTGACTGAGATGAGATGGGGTGAGGTGACTGAGATGAGATGGGGTGAGGTGACTGAGATGAGATGGGGTGAGGTGACTGAGATGAGATGGGGTGAGGTGACTGAGATGAGATGGGGTGAGGTGACTGAGATGAGATGGGGTGAGGTGACTGAGATGAGATGGGGTGAGGTGACTGAGATGAGATGGGGGGTGAGGTGACTGAGATGAGATGGGGTGAGGTGACTGAGATGAGATGGGGTGAGGTGACTGAGATGAGATGGGGTGAGGTGACTGAGATGAGATGGGGTAAGGTGACTGAGATGAGATGGGGTGAGGTGACTGAGATGAGATGGGGTGAGGTGACTGAGATGAGATGGGGTGAGGTGACTGAGATGAGATGGGGTGAGGTGACTGAGATGAGATGGGGTGAGGTGACTGAGATGAGATGGGGTGAGGTGACTGAGATGAGATGGGGTGAGGTGACTGAGATGAGATGGGGTGAGGTGACTGAGATGAGATGGGGTGAGGTGACTGAGATGAGATGGGGTGAGGTGACTGAGATGAGATGGGGTGAGGTGACTGAGATGAGATGGGGTGAGGTGACTGAGATGAGATGGGGTGAGGTGACTGAGATGAGATGGGGTGAGGTGACTGAGATGAGATGGGGTGAGGTGACTGAGATGAGATGGGGTGAGGTGACTGAGATGAGATGGGGTGAGGTGACTGAGATGAGATGGGGTGAGGTGACTGAGATGAGATGGGGTGAGGTGACTGAGATGAGATGGGGTGAGGTGACTGAGATGAGATGGGGTGAGGTGACTGAGATGAGATGGGGTGAGGTGACTGAGATGAGATGGGGTGAGGTGACTCAGATGAGATGGGGTGAGGTGACTGAGATGAGATGGGGTGAGGTGACTGAGATGAGATGGGGTGAGGTGACTGAGATGAGATGGGGTGAGGTGACTGAGATGAGATGAGGTGACTGAGATGAGATGGGGTAAGGTGACTGAGGTGAGGTGACTGAGATGAGATGGGGTGAGGTGACTGAGATGAGGTGAGGTGACTGAGATGAGATGGGGTGAGGTGACTGAGATGAGATGGGGTGAGGTGACTGAGATGAGATGGGGTGAGGTGACTGAGATGAGATGGGGTGAGGTGACTGAGATGAGATGGGGTGAGGTGACTGAGATGAGATGGGGTGAGGTGACTGAGATGAGATGGGGTGAGGTGACTGAGATGAGATGGGGTGAGGTGACTGAGATGAGATGGGGTGAGGTGACTGAGATGAGATGGGGGGTGAGGTGACTGAGATGAGATGGGGTGAGGTGACTGAGATGAGATGGGGTGAGGTGACTGAGATGAGATGGGGTGGGTGACTGAGATGAGATGGGGTGAGGTGACTGAGATGAGATGGGGTGAGGTGACTGAGATGAGATGGGGTGAGGTGACTGAGATGAGATGGGGTGAGGTGACTGAGATGAGATGGGGTGAGGTGACTGAGATGAGATGGGGTGAGGTGACTGAGATGAGATGGGGTGAGGTGACTGAGATGAGATGGGGTAAGGTGACTGAGATGAGATGGGGTGAGGTGACTCAGATGAGATGGGGTGAGGTGACTGAGATGAGATGGGGTGAGGTGACTGAGATGAGATGGGGTGAGGTGACTGAGATGAGATGGGGTGAGGTGACTGAGATGAGATGGGGTGAGGTGACTGAGATGAGATGGGGTGAGGTGACTGAGATGAGATGGGGTGAGGTGACTGAGATGAGATGGGGTGAGGTGACTGAGATGAGATGGGGTGAGGTGACTGAGATGAGATGGGGTGAGGTGACTGAGATGAGATGGGGTGAGGTGACTGGATGAGATGAGGTGACTGAGATGAGATGGGGTGAGGTGACTGAGATGAGATGGGGTGAGGTGACTGAGATGAGATGGGGTGAGGTGACTGAGATGAGATGGGGTGAGGTGACTGAGATGAGATGGGGTGAGGTGACTGAGATGAGATGGGGTGAGGTGACTGAGATGAGATGGGGTGAGGTGACTGAGATGAGATGGGGTGAGGTGACTGAGATGAGATGGGGTGAGGTGACTGAGATGAGATGGGGTGAGGTGACTGAGATGAGATGGGGTGAGGTGACTGAGATGAGATGGGGTGAGGTGACTGAGATGAGATGGGGTGAGGTGACTGAGATGAGATGGGGTGAGGTGACTGAGATGAGATGGGGTGAGGTGACTGAGATGAGATGGGGTGACTGAGATGAGATGACTGAGATGAGATGGGGTGAGGTGACTGAGATGAGATGGGGTGAGGTGACTGAGATGAGATGGGGTGAGGTGACTGAGATGAGATGGGGTGAGGTGACTGAGATGAGATGGGGTGAGGTGACTGAGATGAGATGGGGTGAGGTGACTGAGATGAGATGGGGTGACTGAGATGAGAGATGGGGTGAGGTGACTGAGATGAGATGGGGTGAGGTGACTGAGATGAGATGGGGTGAGGTGACTGAGATGAGATGGGGTGAGGTGACTGAGATGAGATGGGGTAACTCAGTGACTGAGATGAGATGGGGTAAGGTGACTGAGATGAGATGGGGTGAGGTGACTGAGATGAGATGGGGTGAGGTGACTGAGATGAGATGGGGTGAGGTGACTGAGATGAGATGGGGTGAGGTGACTGAGATGAGATGGGGTGAAGGTGACTGAGATGAGATGGGGTGAGGTGACTGAGATGAGATGGGGTAAGGTGACTGAGATGAGATGGGGTGAGGTGACTGAGATGAGATGGGGTGAGGTGACTGAGATGAGATGGGGTGAGGTGACTGAGATGAGATGGGGTGAGGTGACTGAGATGAGATGGGGTGAGGTGACTGAGATGAGATGGAGTGAGGTGACTGAGATGAGATGGGGTGAGGTGACTGAGATGAGATGGGGTGAGGTGACTGAGATGAGATGGGGTGACTGAGAGATGAGATGAGATGAGTGGGGTGACTGAGATGAGATGGGGTGAGGTGACTGAGATGAGATGGGGGTGAGGTGACTGAGATGAGATGGGGTGAGGTGACTGAGATGAGATGGGGTGAGGTGACTGAGATGAGATGGGGTGAGGTGACTGAGATGAGATGGGGTGAGGTGACTGAGATGAGATGGGGTGAGGTGACTGAGATGAGATGGGGTGAGGTGACTGAGATGAGATGGGGTGAGGTGACTGAGATGAGATGGGGTGAGGTGACTGAGATGAGATGGGGTGAGGTGACTGAGATGAGATGGGGTGAGGTGACTGAGATGAGATGGGGTGAGGTGACTGAGATGAGATGGGGTGAGGTGACTGAGATGAGATGGGGTGAGGTGACTGAGATGAGATGGGGTGAGGTGACTGAGATGAGATGGGGTGAGGTGACTGAGATGAGATGGGGTGAGGTGACTGAGATGAGATGGGGTGAGGTGACTGAGATGAGATGGGGTGAGGTGACTGAGATGAGATGGGGTGAGGTGACTGAGATGAGATGGGGTGAGGTGACTGAGATGAGATGGGGTGAGGTGACTGAGATGAGATGGGGTGAGGTGACTGAGATGAGATGGGGTGAGGTGACTGAGATGAGATGGGGTGAGGTGACTGAGATGAGATGGGGTGAGGTGACTGAGATGAGATGGGGTGAGGTGACTGAGATGAGATGGGGTGAGGTGACTGAGATGAGATGGGGTGAGGTGACTGAGATGAGATGGGGTGAGGTGACTGAGATGAGATGGGGTGAGGTGACTGAGATGAGATGGGGTGAGGTGACTGAGATGAGATGGGGTGAGGTGACTGAGATGAGATGGGGTGAGGTGACTGAGATGAGATGGGGTGAGGTGACTGAGATGAGATGGGGTGAGGTGACTGAGATGAGAGTGGGTGAGGTGACTGAGATGAGATGGGGTGAGGTGACTGAGATGAGATGGGGTGAGGTGACTGAGATGAGATGGGGTGAGGTGACTGAGATGAGATGGGGTGAGGTGACTGAGATGAGATGGGGTGAGGTGACTGAGATGAGATGGGGTGAGGTGACTGAGATGAGATGGGGTGAGGTGACTGAGATGAGATGGGGTGAGGTGACTGAGATGAGATGGGGTGAGGTGACTGAGATGAGATGGGGTGAGGTGACTGAGATGAGATGGGGTGAGGTGACTGAGATGAGATGGGGTGAGGTGACTGAGATGAGATGGGGTGAGGTGACTGAGATGAGATGGGGTGAGGTGACTGAGATGAGATGGGGTGAGGTGACTGAGATGAGATGGGGTGAGGTGACTGAGATGAGATGGGGTGAGGTGACTGAGATGAGATGGGGTGAGGTGACTGAGATGAGATGGGGTGAGGTGACTGAGATGGGGTGAGGTGACTGAGATGAGATGGGGTGAGGTGACTGAGATGAGATGGGGTGAGGTGACTGAGATGAGATGGGGTGAGGTGACTGAGATGAGATGGGGTGAGGTGACTGAGATGAGATGGGGTGAGGTGACTGAGATGAGATGGGGTGAGGTGACTGAGATGAGATGGGGTGAGGTGACTGAGATGAGATGGGGTAAGGTGACTGAGATGAGATGGGGTGAGGTGACTGAGATGAGATGGGGTGAGGTGACTGAGATGAGATGGGGTGAGGTGACTGAGATGAGATGGGGTGAGGTGACTGAGATGAGATGGGGTGAGGTGACTGAGATGAGATGGGGTGAGGTGACTGAGATGAGATGGGGTGAGGTGACTGAGATGAGATGGGGTGAGGTGACTGAGATGAGATGAGATGGGGTGAGGTGACTGAGATGAGATGGGGTGAGGTGACTGAGATGAGATGGGGTGAGGTGACTGAGATGAGATGGGGTGAGGTGACTGAGATGAGATGGGGTGAGGTGACTGAGATGAGATGGGGTGAGGTGACTGAGATGAGATGGGGTGAGGTGACTGAGATGAGATGGGGTGAGGTGACTGAGATGAGATGGGGTGAGGTGACTGAGATGAGATGGGGTGAGGTGACTGAGATGAGATGGGGTGAGGTGACTGAGATGAGATGACTGAGATGAGATGGAGGTGACTGAGATGAGATGGGGTGAGGTGACTGAGATGAGATGGGGTGAGGTGACTGAGATGAGATGGGGTGAGGTGACTGAGATGAGATGGGGTGAGGTGACTGAGATGAGATGGGGTGAGGTGACTGAGATGAGATGGGGTGAGGTGACTGAGATGAGATGGGGTGAGGTGACTGAGATGAGATGGGGTGAGGTGACTGAGATGAGATGGGGTGAGGTGACTGAGATGAGATGGGGTGAGGTGACTGAGATGAGATGGGGTGAGGTGACTGAGATGAGATGGGGTGAGGTGACTGAGATGAGATGGGGTGAGGTGACTGAGATGAGATGGGGTGAGGTGACTGAGATGAGATGGGGTGAGGTGACTGAGATGAGATGGGGTGAGGTGACTGAGATGAGATGGGGTGAGGTGACTGAGATGAGATGGGGTGAGGTGACTGAGATGAGATGGGGTGAGGTGACTGAGATGAGATGGGGTGAGGTGACTGAGATGAGATGGGGTGAGGTGACTGAGATGAGATGGGGTGAGGTGACTGAGATGAGATGGGGTGAGGTGACTGAGATGAGATGGGGTGAGGTGACTGAGATGAGATGGGGTGAGGTGACTGAGATGAGATGGGGTGAGGTGACTGAGATGAGATGGGGTGAGGTGACTGAGATGAGATGGGGTGAGGTGACTGAGATGAGATGGGGTGAGGTGACTGAGATGAGATGGGGTGAGGTGACTGAGATGAGATGGGGTGAGGTGACTGAGATGAGATGGGGTGAGGTGACTGAGATGAGATGGGGTGAGGTGACTGAGATGAGATGGGGTGAGGTGACTGAGATGAGATGGGGTGAGGTGACTGAGATGAGATGGGGTGAGGTGACTGAGATGAGATGGGGTGAGGTGACTGAGATGAGATGGGGAGGTGACTGAGATGAGATGGGGTGAGGTGACTGAGATGAGATGGGGTGAGGTGACTGAGATGAGATGGGGTGAGGTGACTGAGATGAGATGGGGTGAGGTGACTGAGATGAGATGGGGTGAGGTGACTGAGATGAGATGGGGTGAGGTGACTGAGATGAGATGGGGTGAGGTGACTGAGATGAGATGGGGTGAGGTGACTGAGATGAGATGGGGTGAGGTGACTGAGATGAGATGGGGTGAGGTGACTGAGATGAGATGGGGTGAGGTGACTGAGATGAGATGGGGTGAGGTGACTGAGATGAGATGGGGTGAGGTGACTGAGATGAGATGACTGGTGAGATGGTGACTGAGATGAGATGGGGTGAGGTGACTGAGATGAGATGGGGTGAGGTGACTGAGATGAGATGGGGTGAGGTGACTGAGATGAGATGGGGTGAGGTGACTGAGATGAGATGGGGTGAGGTGACTGAGATGAGATGGGGTGAGGTGACTGAGATGAGATGGGGTGAGATGACTGAGATGAGATGGGGTGAGGTGACTGAGATGAGATGGGGTGAGGTGACTGAGATGAGATGGGGTGAGGTGACTGAGATGAGATGGGGTGAGGTGACTGAGATGAGATGGGGTGAGGTGACTGAGATGAGATGGGGTGAGGTGACTGAGATGAGATGGGGTGAGGTGACTGAGATGAGATGGGGTGAGGTGACTGAGATGAGAGATGGGGTGAGGTGACTGAGATGAGATGGGGTGAGGTGACTGAGATGAGATGGGGTGAGGTGACTGAGATGAGATGGGGTGAGGTGACTGAGATGAGATGGGGTGAGGTGACTGAGATGAGATGGGGTGAGGTGACTGAGATGAGATGGGGTGAGGTGACTGAGATGAGATGGGGTGAGGTGACTGAGATGAGATGGGGTGAGGTGACTGAGATGAGATGGGGTAAGGTGACTGAGATGAGATGGGGTGAGGTGAGGTGACTGAGATGAGATTGGGTGAGGTGACTGAGATGAGATGGGGTGAGGTGACTGAGATGAGATGGGGTGAGGTGACTGAGATGAGATGGGGTGAGGTGACTGAGATGAGATGGGGTGAGGTGACTGAGATGAGATGGGGTGAGGTGACTGAGATGGATGGGGTAAGGTGACTGAGATGAGATGGGGTGAGGTGACTGAGATGAGATGGGGTGAGGTGACTGAGATGAGATGGGGTGAGGTGACTGAGATGAGATGGGGTGAGGTGACTGAGATGAGATGGGGTGAGGTGACTGAGATGAGATGGGGTGAGGTGACTGAGATGAGATGGGGTGAGGTGACTGAGATGAGATGGGGTGAGGTGACTGAGATGAGATGGGGTGAGGTGACTCAGATGAGATGGGGTGAGGTGACTCAGATGAGATGGGGTGAGGTGACTGAGATGGGGTGAGGTGACTGAGATGAGATGGGGTGAGGTGACTGAGATGAGATGGGGTGAGGTGACTGAGATTAAATTTAGGAGGATATAAGGCTGAGAAATTGGGTTTAGATTGTGTCTCGAGATGCTCGTCAGATATTGATCTGTGTGTGTGTTTATCAGTGTGTGTGTTGAGGTGATAATCAAATATTGATGTGTGTCAGTGTGTGTGTGTGTTGAGGTGATAGTCAAATATGGATGTGTGTGTGTGTGTCAGTGTGAGTGTGTGTGTGTCAGTGTGTGTCTGTCAGTGTGTGTCTGTCAGTGTGTGTCTGTCAGTGTGTGTGTGTCAGTGTGTGTGTTTATCAGTGTGTGTGTGTGTGTGTTGAGGTGATAGTCAGATATTGATGTGTGTGTGTGTGTCTGTTAGTGTGTGTGTGTGTCAGTGTGTGTGTGTCTGTCAGTGTGTGTGTGTGTTAGTGTGTCAATGTGTGTGTGTGTCAGTGTGTGTTAGTGTGTCTGTCAAGTGTGTCAATGTGTGTGTGTCAGTGTGTGTGTGTTAGTGTGTGTCTGTCAGTGTGTGTTAGTGTGTGTGTGTGTCAGTGTTTGTGTGTGTGTGTCAGTGTGTGTTAGTGTGTGTGTCTGTCAGTGTGTGTGTGTGTTAGTGTGTCAATGTGTGTGTGTGTCAGTGTGTGTGTGTTAGTGTGTGTCTGTCAGTGTGTGTGTGTTAGTGTGTGTGTGTGTCAGTGTTTGTGTGTGTGTTTGTGTGTGTGTTAGTGTGTGTGTCTGTCAGTGTGTGTGTGTGTTAGTGTGTCAATGTGTGTGTGTGTCAGTGTGTGTGTGTTAGTGTGTGTCTGTCAGTGTGTGTGTGTCTGTCAGTGTGTGTGTACCTGACACCATTCACTGTCCAGAGCCCCCACACAGCCTGTTCAGATGAATCTGTTCTTCATATAGTTGCTGTTTGTGTATCTGATCTGGCAGCTCGGCCAGGTCCTTCTCAGTCCCAGTCTGCGTCCCTAAGGGCACACTACTCCCTTTGCAGTTAACTACTTTTGACCAGGCTCCAAGACTCTGATCAAAGGCAGTGCACTATATAAGGAATAGGGCTCTGGTCTAAAGTAGTGTACTATATAGGGAATAGGGCTCTGGTCTAAAGTAGTGTACTATATAGGGAATAGGGCTCTGGTCTAAAGTAGTGTACTATATATGGAATAGGGCTCTGGTCTAAAGTAGTGCACTATATAGGGAATAGGGCTCTGGTCTAAAGTAGTGTACTATATAGGGAATAGGGCTCTGGTCTAAAGTAGTGTACTATATAGGGAATAGGGCTCTGGTCTAAAGTAGTGTACTATATATGGAATAGGGCTCTGGTCTAAAGTAGTGCACTATATAGGAATAGGGCTCTGGTCTAAAGTAGTGCACTATATAGGGAATAGGGCCCTGGTCTAAAGTAGTGCACTATATAGGGAATAGGGTCCTGGTCTAAAGTAGTGTACTATATAGGGAATAGGGCTCTGGTCTAAAGTAGTGTACTATATAGGAATAGGGCTCTGGTCTAAAGTAGTGCACTATATAGGGAATAGGGTCCTGGTCTAAAGTAGTGCACTATATAGGGAATAGGGCTCTGGTCTAAAGTAGTGCACTATATAGGGAATAGGGCTCTGGTCTAAAGTAGTGCACTATATAGGGAATAGGGCTCTGGTCTAAAGTAGTGTACTATATAGGGAATAGGGCTCTGGTCTAAAGTGGTGTACTATATAGGGAATAGGGCTCTGGTCTAAAGTAGTGTACTATATAGGGAATAGGGCTCTGGTCTAAAGTAGTGTACTATATAGGGAATAGGGCTCTGGTCTAAAGTAGTGTACTATATAGGGAATAGGGCTCTGGTCTAAAGTAGTGCACTATATAGGGAATAGGGCTCTGGTCTAAAGTAGTGCACTATATAGGGAATAGGGCTCTGGTCTAAAGTAGTGCACTATATAGGGAATAGGGCTCTGGTCTAAAGTAGTGCACTATATAGGGAATAGGGCTCTGGTCTAAAGTAGTGCACTATATAGGGAATAGGGCTCTGGTCTAAAGTAGTGCACTATATAGGGAATAGGGCTCTGGTCTAAAGTAGTGCACTATATAGGGAATAGGGCTCTGGTCTAAAGTAGTGTACTATATAGGGAATAGGGCTCTGGTCTAAAGTAGTGTACTATATAGGGAATAGGGCTCTGGTCTAAAGTAGTGTACTATATAGGGAATAGGGCTCTGGTCTAAAGTAGTGCACTATATAGGGAATAGGGCTCTGGTCTAAAGTAGTGCACTATATAGGGAATAGGGCTCTGGTCTAAAGTAGTGCACTATATAGGGGATAGGGCTCTGGTCTAAAGTAGTGCACTATATAGGGAATAGGGCTCTGGTCTAAAGTAGTGCACTATATAGGGAATAGGGCTCTGGTCTAAAGTAGTGCACTATATAGGGAATAGGGCTCTGGTCTAAAGTAGTGTACTATATAGGGAATAGGGCTCTGGTCTAAAGTAGTGCACTATATAGGGAATAGGGCTCTGGTCTAAAGTAGTGCACTATATAGGGAATAGGGCTCTGGTCTAAAGTAGTGGTGGGGTGCCCTTTGGGAATGCAGCCCATGTCATTCCCTTGCTTGATAGAATATCATTTTTTTTGTTGTTGTCTGGGAACATACCGTGCGTGCGCGCGTGTGTGTGTGTGTGTGTGCGTGCGCGCGCGTATGCGTGTGCGTGTGTGTGTGGCGGAGCAGCCATCCCTATCACCAGTCTCACTGTCTTCTGTTGTGGAGCGCCCTGCCAACCGTCTCCCCTAACAACAGGGCAGCCCATAATGAGTGTTCTCCGTAACTAAGGCCAGATGGTGTCTCTGTGTTCAGTTCTCTACACGGCTGCTGCTACTCTGGATCGTCATGACGACGTAATGAGGAAGTGTTGGAAATTAAAATATGAAGCAGACCTCTGGTGTTTTAAAAACCTGCTGTATGTAAAATGTTGTGTGCTATAGCTTAGAAAAAATGAAATATGGCTTAGAAAACAGAAAGAAAAAAGATATATATATTTATAGCATAGAAAATAAATATATATATATATATATATATATATATATATATAGCTTAGAAAATAAATATATATAGCTTAGAAAATAAAGTGGGACACAATCATGAAGTGGAACGACATTTATTGGATATGTCAAACTTTTTAAACAAATCAAAAACTAAAAAATTGGGCGTGCAAAATTATTCAGCCCCCTTAAGTTAATACTTTGTAGCGCCACCTTTTGCTGGATTACAGCTGTAAGTCGCTAAGGGTATGTCTCTATCAGTTTTGCACATCGAGAGACTGAAATTTTTTCCCATTCCTCCTTGCAAAACAGCTCGAGCTCAGTGAGGTTGGATGGAGAGCATTTGTGAACAGCAGTTTTCAGTTCTTTCCACAGATTCTCGATTGGATTCAGGTCTGCTTTGACTTGGCCATTCTAACACCTGCATGTGTTTATTTTTGAACCATTCCATTGTAGATTTTGCTTTAAGTTTGAATCATTGTCTTGTTGGAAGACAAATCTCCGTCCCAGTCTCAAGTCTTTTGCAGA
>NW_027015388.1:22500-27500 GCF_036934945.1 Oncorhynchus masou masou
GAATAGTGGCCTCCCTGACCAGCCCTGACCCTAACGGTCAACTATCTAAGGAGTGCACTGGGAAGGGGGGGTGGTCTACCTTTACTAACGGAATCCTCAACCTCTGGGTGAGTCCGCGATCTATAAAGTTCCCAGCTGCGCCTGAAATGACTAGCGCCTTATACTGGAGAGAGGGGAAAAACTTCAGGAAACAAATTAACAAAAACATGTGACCAACA
This sequence comes from Oncorhynchus masou masou, assembly GCF_036934945.1. Taxonomy (NCBI): domain Eukaryota; kingdom Metazoa; phylum Chordata; class Actinopteri; order Salmoniformes; family Salmonidae; genus Oncorhynchus; species Oncorhynchus masou. Next base: position 22,719 of record NW_027015388.1, read on the forward strand.
GGAAGCTCTGGGAGAGGGTGGTGCTGACTCACCTGGGGTGACCGAGGAGTGTTCTGCCTGCCCTCTCGACTCCCAGATGGACTCCTCCAGCACCGCCCAGAAGTGTGCCCTCTCCGGCCACAACGGGTACAGGAGGAGCCTCCTCCTCCGGTCTCCCTAGATGCGGCCCCTCCTAGCTCCATAGGTATGGGAGCGGGAGGGCCAGGAGGTGGAACAGACAGGACCCTTTCAGAACGTCCGCGAGCAGCCAGCAGATGGTCTATGAGCTCGTCCACGCTGAGCGTAGTGTCCTCTCTCAGGCTACACCTGTAATGGTCTATCAGGGCCCTGTCGTTCCACCCTGCTCCAGCAGCCAAGGTCTGGAATACCAGCGCGAAGTCCTGCGCGCTCCTCGTCCCCTGCCTGAGATGGAAAAGTCTCTCACCCGTCGTCCGGATCGAACACGGGTTTCCGGGTGAACTCCGGGTAGTGGCCTCTCGCTGAGTCAGGCCCACTCCAGGGCTCTAGCCGTCAGGCAAGAGACGAGGACACTCACACTCTCCTCGACTGAGGGAGCCAGCCGAACGGTGGCCAGGTAGAGATCTAGTTGAAGCAGGAATCCCTGGCACCCCACCGCCGCTCCATCGTACTCCCTCGGAGGCGTGATGCGCAGAGCGCTGGCACCGGATCCCGCTGGAGGAGATGGTAGAGTTGCTGGTGGGAGGGTTGGAGGGGTAGTAGGGAGACCACTCCTCTCCCAGCGGTCCATCCTCTCCATCATCATCCTCTCCATCACCAAAACGTATGGAGTCAGCAGGAGCAGCGACCACCCCTCTCCCCACGATGGAGGAGAGAGTCCTTCATCATACGTCCATCCTCCATCGCATCGGATCAGAGTGAGTGGGTGTGGAGTCAGGCACAGAGAGCCAAGGATACGGGAAAACCCACGCTTTAATGTCCAACCAACAGAATGTACAAATAGGTGATGCCGAAACACAGTTGTAAAACACTCCACCCAACACTGGTCAACAATGGAGAGCGGAAAACCCACAATAACGGACACCTTAATACACAGAAACAATCTGTGTGATTCAATCAGTCAGTCAGTCAGTCAGACAGACAGTGACTGAATGACTGTCAACCAGTATGTTCTCAATTAAAAAAACTATTTATATAATTTTGTCCTGTAGACAATGTACATGAGGAAAATCATATACCAGCTTTTCCACATGCCTTTAAGTGATGCCATATACAATTGTTTAGTGCAAATCCAACCTTTGTAATTTAGGTCCAATTTAGGCTACAGAAGGTGAACATTACAGGTTACATTGTATTTCATTCATTTTAGCAACTTTGCTTACAAAACGAATGCAGTTGTTCCCATAGATAAACAGCACATGGTTGGCTCTATGTATCACTGTCCCTGGATAAGCTAGCGACTGGGCTAAGCTTTTAGGTCAATACTATGCTGTTTTTATTAACATTTGGTGAGGTAAATAGAACTAGCTAGGAGCTAGCTACAGTATTAGTTATATGTAGTAGCTAGCCACAGTAGTTAGTTATATCTTGGAGCTAGCTACAGTATTAGTTATATGTAGTAGCTAGCTACAGTAGTTAGTTATATCTAGTAGCTAGCTACAGTATTAGTTATATGTAGTAGCTAGCCACAGTAGTTAGTTATATATTGGAGCTAGCTACAGTAGTTAGTTATATCTAGTAGCTAGCTACAGTAGTTAGTTATATCTTGGAGCTAGCTACAGTAGTTAGTTATATCTAGTAGCTAGCTACAGTAGTTAGTTATATCTAGTAGCTAGCTACAGGAGTTAGTTATATCTAGTAGCTAGCTACAGTAGTTAGTTATATCTAGTAGCTAGCTACAGGAGTTAGTTATATCTAGTAGCTAGCTACAGTAGTTAGTTATATCTAGTAGCTAGCTACAAGAGTTAATTATATCTAGTAGCTAGCTACAGTAGTTTGTTTTACCGAGATGGCTTACAAATGTTAACGGACTTTTTTCGAAAATAACAGAGTAATGCTGTGAAAAACCAACATGCTGCAAACGTTCAGAAACGTTTTGTCACCGGTGGTTGTTTTCTTGACGTGTTCACTCACCGTTGCTCCTACTAATCTGCTGAGCGCCTTTCGGAGCTCCGCCCAAGCAAGGCATTTGATTGGTTTGACATGTTGCCAGGCATCACACCGGGTTCAGACCCCACTTTAGCTGATTTCTGCCCGTTTTAGGGAAGCCTGGTTTTTTCGACGGGGCAACCAAAGGGCCAATCCCGAAGCCCTGTCCAACTATTGATTAATTGAATTGATTATGTGTTATAGGAACTTGAGATGTGTATGTGTGTGTGTGTGTGTGTGTGTGTGTGTGTGTGTGTGTGTGTGTGTGTGTGTGTGTGTGTGTGTGTGTGTGTGTGTGTGTGTGTGTTAGTATGGAGTTATGTCATCATTGTTCTGCCTCATTATAGGTGAATTTCTAACTGGAGAGAATGTCGATATTATAGAGTTGGAATTTAACTCAACTGCAAATAGCTGTGTGGGAGTGTGTGTCTGGGGACATTAGGAGATTAATTAGTGTCTACAGGGCAAGTTTGGGATCATCTGAATGTTCTCCTGCTAAAATAATCTCTCTCTCTCTATCTCTCTCTCTCTCTCTCTCTCTCTCTCTGTTTCTCTCTCTCTCTCTCTCTCTCTCTCTCCCTCTCTCTCTCTCTCTCTCCCTCTATATTTCTCTCCATCTCTTTCTCTGCTCTTTAAGCCCAGTTGAGTTAGCTTTTGTTGTTGTTGTTGTCTCAAATGTAATTAGTGTTTATTGAGTGTTGTGTTTGTAGGTGGGTGCAGATCCTGTAGCAGACCTGGACCTCTGACTCTTGGCTGTCCATCGTAGTCCAACGGGGAAAACTAAGGGGACGTGGCTGACATAAAAAAACAACATTTTTAGTTTGAATTAGAATTAGGTTAAAAATGAGGTGTTAGGGGTTTTAGTTAAGGTTAAGATTAAGGGTAAGTTATAGATTTTGGCCTTTGGGGCTGTCAAAGGGATGCTGGTCAGAAAAATCCCCCTAGTCTCTCCCTAGTTAATGTTCCACTTTTGCTTGGGGGGCGGGGGTGGAAGTGGGGGTGGGTTACTGCTGCAGGTGTATTAGGCATGAAGGGAGGCGAGGGGGGGTGGAGGTAAGGAGGAGAGGAAGGAGGTTGGGAGAAGCTTCATGTGTATCAGCATGGGGCTGTGGATAAATCCATCCAGAAATCTGTGAGCAGCTACTCCGCCTGCCTGCCAATGATTGATCTGGCTGGTTCAGACATCAATAATAGATCTCTCTCTCTCTCTCTCTCTCTCTGAGGATCATTGAGGCATTACACACCTCGCAACACATCATCAGAGAGAAAGAGAACATGTGTGTGTGTGAAAAATCGATCACAATCCCCTATGGCTCATTTGCTCCATTAACATTACTCATATCCCAAACGTCCTCACAGAGGTCCTAACGTTTTACACAGATGTAAAAACAACATCCCTATGGACATGATCTGGTCTTGTGCTCAATCGGAGAAAAAAGGTGAGAGATGACAGAGGAGCGAGGAGAGAGGAGGGATGAGAGAGGAGAGAGGCGGGAGGAGAGAGGAGAGATGAGAGAGGCGGGAGGAGCGAGGGGAGAGGAGGGATGAGAGAGGAGAGAGGCAGGAGGAGGGAGGAGAGAGGAGGGAGGAGGGAGGAGAGATGGGGGAGGAGGGAGGAGAGATGGGGGAGGAGAGAGGAGGGAGGAGAGAGGAGAGAGATGGAGAAACATTTTAGAGGAGAGGGATGAAGGATTGAGCTGGTGAGGGAACGTAGGAGAGAGATGATGGTTTAGCCGATGCGGACCTGTGATTGAAGGATGAGGTGAAGGTGGAGAGATGAGGTATAAAGGAATGGAGAGGAGAGGAGAGAATCTGAAGAGGTTGAGAAATGAGAGGATTGCTAACAGATGAAGGGATTGAGAGAAGAAAGGAGAGGAAGAGAGGGATGAATGGGGAGGGAATGAAAAAAGGTTTGTCTGAACAATGGAAGGATTGGAGGGAGAGACAGATGAATGGATTGGAGGGAGGGAGAGACAGATGAATGGATTGGAGGGAGGGAGAGACAGATGAATGGATTGGAGGGAGGGAGAGACAGATGAATGGATTGGATCGAGAGATGTACGTAAGCATTTAATGGGAAGGTCTCTGTTGTATTCAGGGATTGTGACAAATACAATTTGATTTGATGAAGGGAGAGTTGGAGGGATTGATGGATAGATAGAGAGAGATGGATAGAGAGAGAGAGATGGAAGGATAGAGAGAGAGATGGATAGAGAGAGAGAGATGGAAGGATAGAGAGAGAGATGGATAGAGAGAGAGAGATGGAAGGATAGAGAGAGAGAGAGATGGAAGGATAGAGAGAGAGATGGAAGGATAGAGAGAGATGGATGGATAGAGAGAGAGAGATGGATGGATGGATGGATAGAGAGAGAGATGGAAGGACAGAGAGAGAGAGATGGAAGGATAGAGAGAGAGAGATGGAAGGATAGAGAGAGAGAGATGGAAGGAAAGAGAGCAAGAGATGGATGGATAGAGAGAGATGGATGGATAGATAGAGAGATGGATGGATGGATAGATAGAGAGAGATGGATGGATAGATAGAGAGATGGATAGAGAGAGAGAGAGATGGAAGGATAGAGAGAGAGAGATGGATGGATAGATAGAGATGGAAGGATAGAGAGAGAGATGGAAGGATAGAGAGAGAGATGGAAGGATAGAGAGAGATGGATGGAAGGA